>NC_056731.1:1091983912-1092193912 GCF_019279795.1 Protopterus annectens | reverse complement strand
ATGTGTTTTGGATCAGCGATTTTTTTCCCTAGGAAAAAAAACGCTGATCTGACATAAGGTCGATCAATCAGCGTTCGCTTTTTTAAGCGTTCGCTGATCTAATATAGACCCATTTTTTTAAAGGGTTTGGGGTACGGTTTGTGTGTATGTGAGTGTGTTTGGAGTGTGCAGTGGTGTATTTTCTGAGTTTTGGTGGTTCGTGCATCCTCAGAGTTAGTATATATAAGTAGCGGGGGTGTGGGGCTTGCTCCCCCTGCTTTCTAGCTAGGGTAGGTGTTTGTGTTTGTTTATTTGTGTTTGTGTGTTTTCTTTTAGTTTCTTGTAGTGTCGGTAGGTAGGTGTGTTTGTGTTTGTTTGTGTGGTGTAGTGGATCGTGGTTTTGACTTTTGCGGTTGTGGTGTTTCGGGTTTGTAAGGTTTCGGCTTTATAGTCGCGAGATACTGAAATTCAAAATTTCAGTATTTCGAGATTATAAAGTGAATCCGTATGTGTATATATATATATATATATATATATATATATATATATATATATATATATATATATATATAGATAGCTACATATAGATATTGATATATAGATATATATGGTTGTAACTCAAAAAATTGAATATTCAGTTAGTTGAAAAGTTTTTCTGGATGTAAAAAGAGAGAGAAAATGCACAAATGAAAGAATACTCATTTGTGTGAATCATGTACAGTTACATTTAGTTTTATATAATATAGGTAAGTAGGAATGGCAGGAAAGTTATTATTTGAATGAAAAGGTGGTGCTTGTGAAAATGTTCAAGACTATGTTACAGCAGTTTTTTTGCGAATATGCAAGTGTTTGCAGGTTAAGGTTAAAATAAGGGTTAGGTAAGGTGATAGATTCAGTGTTGTGCATGTTTTGAGTTGTGTGTGTTCTGAGTCCTTCTGTCTCATGTTAGGGAAAGGGTTCTAGTAATGTAATGTGTGGGGTTAGGGTTTGAGGCAGTAGGTAGAGTTAGGGTTATAATAAGGGTTAACACACATGAGTAAGGAGATGTGAAGCCATCTTGCACAACATTCCTCGTGTGCTAAACCTAATTGTTTTAAAGCTGCTACGCAGCAATTTTATTTTGCTTTTTTATCTTACTAAACCACCATGTTCGACTGCATCTCCTCAGTTTTTTAAATCAAGATGACATTTCAACTGCCAAGATCTTTGAATCTTCATGGATACCTCTGAAAAATGGAATCTGTGGATTCAACATTTTGAGTTATTTCTCACTGTAAGTGGACTTGGAAGACACTGGGACACAACACTTTAACCTTTCAAGTGATGGAGATACTGTACAACTGGTTTCCGTCTTAACTGACTAATTTGAAGTATACAAGATTTCTGTCTTAAAACACAAATTTAAAGAATACCATGACCCAAAGAAATATTTGCTACATGGAAGCCATTTATTTTTCACACTTTTTATGTCACATCATAGGACTTAATAGTAAGTTCTTTAGCAACCACACATTTAAACATTTTGAAACTATTCACTTTCTTGATTTATAATTAGGCTTTTGTATGTTTACAGTTTCTTTCAATTAATCTTCATCGGATATCATTATTTCTTAACACAAACATGATTTATATATTTTAAGGACGTCACAGGTAATTAAAATTTGTTCTTAATCAGTTTCATGGCTTTTAACATTAATCTGCTCAGCAGCTTTACTTAATGCTTAGCTTTTACAATTTTAACTTCAGTCTTTCCAGAAAATTTACTAGTTGCATATTGTGTTATTGCTTTTTAATACCAGAGATGAAAATGTTACCAATGTCAGCTACCATCTAGCTCCTTATCTAGACTGGCCACATATCTCTGGAGCTGATGAGGTATTACATAAAGTACAGTTGTGTACACTTACCATAAATGTAGATGCTCAAGTGTATTCACTGTTGCAGTCACCACACTTAGGTTAGCTGCCTGCAGGTAGTCCTCAGTTGGCCCGAATACCAGAGACTTAGTATTTCTGCGTCGGTTGCTGTTGCTTCAGGACTGATGTCAGGTTGTCAGGGGGATAAAAACAGGCAGATGATGCCATTACATCAGTTTTTCTTGCCCCAAATGTCAGCAGTCCTCAAATAGGGAGCTAAGTTATGGTGGGGAAAACACCACCAGTAAAAAGTAAATACCAATACCAGTAGTAATAGCCATAGAGAGGAGAGAGAGAGAGAGAGAGAGAGAGAGAGAGAGAGAGAGAAATCAGGGGGCTGGAGGGAGGGAAACCAGGACTGCAACAGTGAATACACTCGAACATCTACATTTATGGTAAGTGTATACAACTGTACTATGTTCTTCGTGTTTCACTGTTGCAGTCATCACACTTGGGTGGATTCCCAAAGCTGAGGAAGGGTGGAGGCAGTCAAGAAGAGTTAGGGCTGGCTAGTATGCCTTGCAAGACTGCTGTGCAAAACCTGCCCTGGATTTGGAAAAGATAGGCAGGTGGTAATGCTTGGTGAATGTGTGTACAGAGTTTCAGGAAGCAGCCTCCCCTGAGAAATGTTGTAGAGGTAGATGTAGCCGTAGTTGAATGTGTTCTGACCCTCTAAGGGGTTGGCTTTCCATGGTGCTTGTAGCAGAAATGGATGCAGTGTGCTATCCATTTGGAAATGGTTTGTTTTGAAATGGCCTTGCCCTCTGCCCCTGTTGCAAAGCTGACTAGTAACTGGTCAGATTTTCTGAAGGGCGTAGTCCTGTCAGGTGTAGAATGTGAGCTGTCTGTGCACATCCAAAGAGTGCAGGATCTTTCCCCTTTATTTTGAGGATTAGGGAAAGAAGGTTGGCAAATGGATGGATTGGTTGAGAGCCACACTGGACACCACTTTAGGCATAAAGGAAGGGTTAGTCCTGAGGGAAACCATGTCACCATGGAAAGTAATGAAGGGTTCCACTGCCATCAGGGCTTGTAGCTCAGACACTCTTCTAGCTGACTTGATGGTTAGAAGCAAGGCTGTTTTCCAAGAGAGGAATTTTAACTCTGCTGAAGCAGCTGGTTTAAAGAGGGGGAGCGTGAGCTTTTCCAGTACAAAGTTAAGGTCCCAAGCAGTTGTGGGTGCTCTCCTTGATAGCCTTAAGTTATTTGCCCCTCTCAGAAACTGTTTGATGAGGGGGTGAGAGAATAGGGGTGGCTCAGTGTTGTAATGAGCTGAGATGGCAGAGGCATGGATCTTAATGGAGGAGAAGGATAGGCCTCTGTGGAGTAATTCAGCTAGGTAATCCAGGATTAGGGGTAAGGAGAGCACTTCTGTGTCCTCTCCTTTAGATTGAATCCAGGAAGAATACCTTTTCCACTTATCAGTATAGGATTTCCTTGTACTGGGCCTTCTGGCTTCAAGGATAACATCCAGCACCTGTTTGCTTAGGGCTGCTGGGGCAGAATTCAAAGAATAAGCCAGGCTGCAAGATTTAGGGTTTCCAATTGTGGATGCAAAATCTGGCCCTCCTGCTGAGAGAGCAGGGTTGGGGTCTGATGTAGGTGCCAGAGTGGTACCATTGTCAGGCTGCACAGGAGTGGGTACCAGTGCTGGTGTGGCCATTTAGGGGCAATCAGAATTGTCCTTGGCCTGTCTTGTTTTATCTTGAGTGATACTCGTGTGAGAAGGGGCAGAGGGGGGAAGGCATAGACTGAGAGCTTTTCCCATAGAAAGGATAGGGCATCCACTTTCCAGGCCCTGCTGTGAGGATTTCTGGTGCAGAATTTGCTGAGTTGGTGGTTGTAGGGGGAGGCAAAGAGATCCACCTCTGGAGCCCCCCATTTCTGAATCAGAAGGTTGAAAGTGCTGGGCTCCAATTACCACTCGTGGGTCTAGGAGATTTCTACTTAAATTGTCTGCCAATGTGTTTTGCTTGCCTGGCAGGAACTGAGCTTGTAGGTGGACTTTGATGTACAAGGCGGTGTGCCACAGGGCCATGGTTAACTTGCAGAGTGGGTAGGAATGGGTCCCCCCCTGCTTGTTGATGTACCACACTACTGTGGTGTTGTCTGTTTTTATTAGCAGTTGTCCTGGAAAGAGTAGGGATCTGAAAAGCTGTCAGGGCATTCTGTGCAGCTAGCATCTCTTTCTGGTTGATGAGCAGATGAATCTGACTTGGGCTCCAGTGTCCCTGAATACATTTGCCAGCCATGTGAGGCCCCCAGGCATAGCCTGATGCATCAGTGTTCAGGGTCTGGGCAGTGTGGGGTAGAGTGAATGTCTGTCCCTTGTTGTGGTTGCATGCTTCTGCCTAGCAAAGGAACTCTGTCCTTAGACAGAGTATGATAGGAATGACTGTTTAAGGTCCTGAGAATGTTGGCATCAAAGACTTTTTAAATACCATTGACGTTTCCTCATATGCAGTCTTGCATATGGAATTAGCAGTATACATGAGGCCATGAACCCAAGGGCTTGCAGTATTTTTCTTGCAGATAGCTGGGTTCTGGTGGCCATTTGTTTGAAGTAATCTGTCAGAAAGGCTTGCTTTTCTGAAGTGAGGAATGCCATCTGGGAAGTTGTGTCCAAGCTTGCTCCCAGGAATACAATCTTTTGACTGGGTACCAGTTGTGATTTCTTTTCATTGACGGTGTACCCCAAGGAAGTCAGAAGTCCTTTTACAAATGCCAGGCACTGAAGTAGCAATTTCTGACTGTCCGCTTGAATCAGGCAGTCGTCCAAGTATGGATATTTTGCTGCTTGCAGTATACAATGGCTGGAGCCAGGCATTTTGTGAATACCCTGGGCGCAGTAGATAAGCCAAAGGGAAGTGCAGAGAACTGATAATGGATAGATCCTGCCCTGAAATGTCTTCCTGCATGACTCCCTTATGGGTATGTGCAGATAGGCTTATTTAAACCTTCTGTGACTAACCAGGCATCCTTGGCTAACCTAGGAAGAAGCTGTTGCAGAGTAAGCATTTTTAATTCTGGTGCCACCAGAAAGGTGTTGAGACTTGAAAGATCCAGGATTGGGCACCAAGAGCTCTCTTTCCTGGGTACCAGGAAGAGTCTGGAGTAGAGTCCTTGACCCCTCTGTTCTACTGGAACAGGCTGAATAGCTCTGATATTGAGCAGGGAACATACTTGGTTTTGAGCCTCTGCCCACTGGTTTAGAGGAAGGTCTGGAAACCCACTTGGGGTTGGCAGAGAATGGAAATAAAATCTGTACCCCTGGGATACAATGTTGAGGACCCATCGGTCCTGGGTGATGGACATCTAGTTTTTTGAATGAAGGGCAAGTTTTCCTCCTAGGGGCACAAGCAGTTGGACAGGGCTGGGAAGTGGATTGAAGAAGTCATTGTGAGCTTTTTCCATAAGGAGGTGGCTTACCACTCCCTGCTTTAGGAGTGGGGGCACTCCATTGCTTAGATCTCTGCATACCATGAGACTGTTGTCTGGGTGGTCTGTTTCCTCTGGATCTTGTTTTAGAAGGCCTGGAGGGGGCTGAAAAGGACCAGTGTTTTGAAGGGCAATGTCTACTGTATCTAGGGGGTTGCACTTGTAAGAATTCTTTAACAGTCTACATAGATTTAGCTTTTTCTTCCATTTTTTTTAAGAACCTCCTTCTGCTTTGGTGCCAAACAAAGAATCCTTATTCAAAGGAGCATCTAGTAATTTAGATTTGACATGATCTATGGCACGGTCTGCTCCTTCAGCCAAGCATGTCTTCTCAGTACAGAGCCAGTGACTGCTGCCCTGCAAGATGCTTCTAGGCCATCAAAAGCCACACTGCAAAGTATGCTTACTGACTTGGGTTGCAGAGTGCATAAGCTCCTGCAATTTTTTATTTTTTGTACAGTCTGGAAAAGTTACCACTTTTTGTTTAATAAGCTCCATAATATGTTGCTGGTACTTCAGCATGTGAAACTGGCAAGTCAAAGCCCTGATTGCAAGAGTTGCAGAGGTATATACCTTCTTACCCTATCTGTCCAAAGCTCTGGAGACCCTGTCTGAAGGGGTGGGATTCTTGGCTGTAGTAGCCTTGATACCTTTAGGCCCCTGGGAAATGATCTCTGGGTCAGCAATAGGATTCTTGAACAGAAACATGTGAGTATCAGGTACTCTGTAGTACCTGTCAGGTTTCCTAGGGGCAGGAGGTAAAGTGTCAGGAGTAAGAGTGGATTCCATGAAAACATCCTCCACAACATCCAGGACATGGGGTATAGCTAAAGACCTGTGCTGAAGCAACTCTAAAAGTTCTCTGAGTCTCTTTTTGGACTGAGGATAGTCTTAGCATTTGCAATGGAAATGCTCTCTTAAAGTATGCAAGGTTTCACCAAAAGAAAAAATCCTCTGGCATGGAGGCAGAGGGAATAGATTCCTCTGCATCTGAATCCTCATAGGCAGATAAGGGCATGTCTTCATAATCAGAAATGCCAGTCATCGGACTCCTGGTCTGTAGAACCTGAAGGGGACTGAGTTCTTTGTCTCTTTGCAGGGGAAGGCTGACTTCCCCTAATCAGTGTAATAAGGTCTAAGCATTTGTTTTTGTGGCATGGGAGCCTGAGCATGTGCTTTGATCATCGGTTTTCTAGGCATAGTGTGTACTCTGGGCCTAAGAAACTCGGTAGTTTTAGTTAGAAATGAAGTCGTCCATTTAATTCAAACATCGGTAGAGTGAAGAACTGCCTCAGAAACCGGTGCCTGCACAGTGGCTCTGGACCCATCCAAAGTGGAGACATCCGCAGGTTCCATAGTCGAAGAAGCATCTCGCTGCATAGCAGACTCTGAATGGGTCTCAGCAGAGGCTCGCGAATCCATTGAAGCTGGCATCAGGGGCTGCAAATGTGCCTCACTGTGTACTGGCAGACTGGCGACTAGCTTGACGGAAGTATCATTGGCAGTTTTGGACCTATACGGTCTGTCTCTGTCTTTACCCTTACTTTTTTTGGAAAATCGGTAGTCGGATGGCTTATCGAAGCCATTTTAGAATATGGAGATCGAGAGCAAAAGAATTTAGCAACAAATAGAGCCCGATGATGAATGGTTTGGGCATTAAACAAGGCACAAAACTGACAGCGAGGGATGTCATGGTCTGGACCTAAACAGGTGATGCAGTAAGAATGAAAATCTCTGTGAGGTATTTGCTTTCCACAGGCAAGACAATTGTTAATTTTTTCTGACATCGGTTAGAGCAAGAAAAAAGGATCCCCAATCAAGTACTTAGCTTTAAAAGACTTCAGGATTATTCAATTCGAAAAAGAAAAATTCAGGTAGTGGCCAACCGGCACTTGTGAACTGCTTCTGCTCCGGGCTCCTCCTCAGCAAGAAAGACTTATGTAATGGAGTTGGCTGCCTGTTTTTATACCCCTGATGACCTGACATCAGTCCTGAAGCGACAGCAACTGACGCAGAAATACTAAGTCTCTGGTATTCGGGCTGAATGAGGGCTACCTTCAGGCAGATAACCCAAGTGTGATGACTGCAACAGTGAAACACGAAGAACATTTAGTAAGCAGCTTCATTCAATGTAATCAGCCATAGCTCTTGGTTAGCATCAAACTCAATGAGGAATTAGACATATGGCAAAGCTGCTAACATATTGCAAGTGAAGTGGATAAGTTCCATTTTGATTCTTTTTAGGTCTTATGGATCTATGCATAGCCTTAGTTTGTACTGCTTTGCCACTGTTGCCAGATTATTGACACATTCATTTGACTGACTTTGTATTATTATGACTGGCATAGCTTGCATGTGCTTCAGTTCTTGTAATATTTTCATTCCCATCAGAATGCAGAACTGCGAGTGCAAATGAGGAAAGTATACAAACTGGAGTTCATACTACTTGTGCGTAATATGGAGTCTTAGCATGTCTTCAGAATAATGTGCAAATTGAATGTTTGATAAAGCCATTAAAAAGATATTATCAACAATTGAGAATACCATGATTAATCTATTACTTATATTACTCTTGAGTAATAGGAATACATGAGTAAAGTCTATAGATTTATCAGTTAAGCTACTAATCAGTCGTCTGCTCTAAGTTACCACTTCATTGTCTCTCCTACTAAAAAGCAGTAGATAGATTGGAAAAGACAAAAATGTAAGCAGATTTGTTTACAATCTGTTTATTTATCCGTTTATTTGTTTGAATTTTTGACTGTTTAGAACACTAACCCTGTGGATCATTTACAGTTTCAGCTTGGGTGCACAAGAAAAGAAAATAGAGCAGAATACAATATTTCAGATTTAAGAAGTATACAAAAAATAATATATACATCAGAAATCAGTGTATGAAGGAGTATATAGACAAGTATACATATTGTGTATTTAAGTACTTACAAAACAGTAACATTTTATTTTATTTTTTTACTTTTATGAACTCCCACTCAAAGATTTCATATTATAGCTGACTACTATGAGGCAGAGACAATGAAGCAAAACAAAAGGGAACAGATCTACCGTGTACAGAGAATCTTAAAGACAGAAGAATGACCTTTAAATGTTAAGACTGTTATAATGCACCACAACCAGCAATTGAATAGATGACAAGAATGACTACAGCGGATTTAAATCCAATAAGAATTTATTTATTAAAAAGTGGTGGTTGTGGTACAATTCCTATGGCATGTGTTTTGTTATTTTTTTGCACCAATATTATGGATCTTTGGCTATAAGAAAGTGCTAGTCTTTAAAGAAAGCTATGTACAGTATATACAGAGACCATGGGTTTCTTCCAAGTAAACAAGAGAGGCTTACATAATACTACAAGAGCAGTGTTATATAGGGAGATGAGCTGCAGTGGGGTGTTTAAAGTATATCAGGTGATAGCACCTGTTTTTGCAGCAGGAAAACTCTGCACCTTTAAACAGAAATTAAGAACATGCAAAAAGATTAATAGGAAGACATTTCTTTCAAGAAAGTAGGAGGGTCTTCCCAAGTCTGTGGCTCCATTACAGAGAAACTGTGGTTAGTGCAAGGCAGTGCAGCTTCATTCTAGGTGTCTGAAGGGATGTTATACAATAGTTTGAATTGCAGGTAAATAACCAGGTAGGCAGTGGGCTCTGGTGAGCACATGGCAGTGGTGAGGTAGCCAGTGGACTCTGGTGATCACGTAGCAGTGGTTAGGTAGCCAGTGGGCTCTGGTGAGCATGTGGCAGTAGTGAGGAAGTCAGTGGGCTCTGGTGAGCACATGGCAGTGGTGCTCTCTCCTTGATGAGAGAGAGGGATGACTCCACAGGTACAGTTAGTGGAGGTTTGCAATGTGGACAGTTTTCTTTTGCAGACTGAGACAATGGGGTGGAGTCCACATTCATGTTGTGACAAAAGGTACTCCTGCACCTATAACCATCCTTTCTAGGGAGGAGAGAAAGTAGGAAATCTTTTTGCTCAGAAGATATAGGAGTTAATCTTTGCATTGGTGGTATCAAAGTAGTGTTGAAAGTTAAGTAATTGATCAAGCCAAATTCCTCAGTGCCTGAAGTTTTGTGCAGTTTCTAGTATAATCTGGTAATTTACATCTTTGTGCCAGTCAGTGGGTACCTTGACAACTTTGAGTCTGGTCCCAAAATCATGTATTTTGGCATTTATGAATAGTTTGTTTTGAGCTAGGCAAATTGGGAGTTGGACAACATTTTCTTGTAGTTGGTTTCCAGTCGTGCTATGTGATGGGTAGGCCCTGTATATCACTGTATCATCTGAATACAGAATAAGTGAGGCAGGTTGGGTGTTAGAGAGTTGATGAATAGGTGAAAGACTATGGTGAAGATGACTGATCCTTGAGGAACTACAGATTTAAGAGGTGCTGAAAGTGATATGGAGTTCCGTATTTCAAACATGAAGTATCTGTAAGTTAAGAAGCTTTTGAACCATTCTGCAATCTACCTGTTCCCTTATATTGAACTTACTAATAGAGTCAAGTAGGAGGGAATATCTATTTAGTCAAATGCTTTAATGAGGTCTACAAAGACTGGTCCTGCAAGTTTAAGAGGTGTCATCAGTGGGTGAGAACCAACAGGCTTAGGCTCTTCTGTCTGCCTAAAATTCAAACCTTGTAGTGGAGAAGATTATGTAAGTCTGTACATAGTAAATGAGTGGCTGTACAGTATTTTTTCAAACATTTTGCCATGAGTACATACGATAGAGATTGGCTGGAAGTCATTTGATGGTTTTGGTTTGGAGGTTTTGGGAGAGGGTTGATGAAGTCTTGTTTCCAGATCAAGAGTATGATGTTTTCAGTGAAGCAATTACTATACATTGTCTTGAGGTATTGTATGAGAAGTTAATCCACAGTCAGATGAACCGGATGAATGCCATTTGCTCCCATAGGACCATCAGTAGGGATGTTGTTAATAATGTTTGTCATTTTTTTGTGGAGATATTTTTGAAGTAGAAGACAGGGGGCTATGAGGGAGATTTAGGGATTGGAAAATTCTTCCTGTGAGAGGGTGCTGGGGTGGGAATGAGTTAGGACAACTCTTTGTGGAAGTCAGAAGGGACAGGTTGCCAGCGATGGTAAATATTGTATTAATTGCTTGCAGAGGGGTGGCAGGAAGACTTACTGTGATTGCAACTGTTTAGGTTTTTTGAGTGTCACTTTCTGGGCAGATACCTCTGATAAAGCCTATCTAGCATTTGGGCAAAACACTTTAACTTTGAGGGCTAACTAACCCCTATTTCTTTGGTAAGAATGGTTTGACACAGATTATTTTTTTCAAAGCCCATAAAATTGGGCTTTTTTTATTGTCATGGTTGTAGCCACTCAATTATTTTGAGTTTTTTTTCACTTTTCGTGTTTTGAACTACAAGAAGCCCCATAAAAGTGGGGTCTGTCCAACTTTTGAGGGAGATTAGAATACAGTTGGTAACTCTTTTAGCTTGCAAGAGTATGCTCTAATGAAACAAGAGACTTTAATGAAAACAGAGTGGTACACAAAGAATCTGAATTCACACACCTGACCCTCAGCCCATACAAAAAATATACATATGTACAACAGTTTCTGTAATGAGATAAATCTCAAAGAAAATAAAACTGTAAAACAGTAGGCCTTATTAGTAATGGAATGGTGCACACAATAAAACCGTTATTGCTTGTGGATTAAGAGGGAATAAAGCAGGCTTATTTTTGTATTCACTTGAAAACCAAATACACAAAGTTCAATATAGTCAAATGGAAAACAAAGGAGCTGGGGACACAGGTGTGGTGAGAGAAGACTCACTAAATTGGAAGGATTCTGAAAACCTTATACAGAAGAGTTATAAGGAAGCACAACCAGTCTGGAAGGTTTAATTACAACCAATTAATAGGCTATTTCTGAAAAACATATGCAAGTCAAGTAGCAAGGAAGCAAGCTATGGTTACAACCAATAAAAAGGCTAATATGAAAACCACTCACAACAACTGCTCTTCCCATGGCCCTTTGTTGAAATTAGGATAAAAGAACAATGCCTTAGCAAGTACTACTATAAGTTTTGCTTGATTTGACAAGTGCTAATCCAAATAAAGCTTATTTGAATGAATACTGACTCAAGACAACTTATTCTGAAGATATGAATACATTTAATATGAAAACTTCAGCAGTACGGGATAGAAGCTAATATTCACTCTCCTTCATGAACCATAACCTGCTCTTGGGCATTTGTCCCTCCCCATTTAAGGGTTAAGGGGATCTGCTTATTAAACTAGTACTTTAGTACAGAGGATAAAGGCTGTAAGTTAGTAATGATCTTTAACCTTTAATCCTGGGTTTGATTCTCTCATTTTATATTTGCATACTGTGTGACTAGACACTCAAGTGTTCTTATTTTGGAGGAATGTGCCTATTTTCAAGCTTAATTTAGTCTGTATATGATGCACCTATCTTGGGGGGTATATCCCTCTTTTTAGGCTTGATTTACCCCTTCACACCTTTTTCTGAATCCTCTCATCAGATGTGGTTATTGAAGCTGTCTAGTACACAAAAAACAGTACTACATGACCAACGTACTGGTGCTACCAATAATTTAAAGAAAGACATATCTTAAGTCCTATTAAGCCACGGTAGTACGGCGGTAGCATTGTTACCTCACAGCAAGAGGTTCTCCCGTTCAATTCTCGGCTGGGCTTGGGAGTGCCTTCTGTGTGGAGTCTGCATGTCCTCCCCGCGGTTGGGTAGCATTCGAAAGACATGCGTGCATAAATGGGCGTGCCTTCGTTGAAGGTTGGGCGTTGAGCTGGCACCTCAGCATTTCATAAAAATCTACTGCCAATCATTAGCGGACCAGAGTTCTGCTGTGACGACCCCTTACTGGGAAAAGCCGAAAGACAAACAACATATCTTAAGTCCTACATTTCCCTTTTTCAAAAATAAATGACCTTGTATAGTAGAATTTTGTGATACATCTCATTAAAGTCAACAGACCTTTCACTGTCCCTTTGATAAAGTGATTATATTTTTCCATAATTTTTGTCACTCTCTGTTTTTTAAACATGTATTTCTTAGTACTATCCCACATTCCCACTGGAAGTAGGATGAGTTTGGGTCTATGTAGTATTCACATTTTATGCTAAATAGACTTTTTCTGGCTATACTTACTTTTCAAGGGCCTTTGCTCCTATTTTCAATGTCTGCAAGATAAGAGACATGTTCACATCACTAGGTGGCCAGCCCTGCTGCAGTTGTCGTCTACACCAGACACACACATGCACATTCACACCTGCAGATGATTTAGAGTATCCAGTCTACCTACTACATGTCTTTGGAAAATGGAAGAAACCAGAGCACCTGGAGAAAACTCAAGCAGACACAGGGAGAACATGCAGAATCTGCACAGAATGCACCCCAGCCGAGAATCAAACCAGAGAATGTCTTGCTGGGAGGTGACAAAGCTAACCTCCTGCACCACTCTATATTAATACATGCCTTTTATTAAAAATCTTCTTTTAGATACTACAACAGCTCAGCATTTTTTCTTTCTTTCTCAGATTCAAAGATAAGCTAAATGACTAGAAATAAAACTATGAATAAAAATAAAAAATGGAGTGTGAGTAGTTTTGAAAAAAAGCATAAGTGTTTCATAAACTGTGGAGGCTGAACATTTTTCTGTGACAAGTAATTAAACATGATACTACTGTAAGAACTCACAATGCAGGGCAATCTATTGAACGATGAAACAAATCCAAGCAATAACATGTAGCAATCATAAATCAAGCATCACTTCTTCATTTTAATTAATGGTGAAACACTAGAGTTCTAGAACACTTTCCACTGTAACAGAAATGGGCAAAGGCCTAGCTTAAAGTTAGTAATGGAGAGGCTTACTCTAATACAAAGAAAAATATTACATGTGAAAGGCATTTTTGCTTGTGTGTAAAGTACTAAAGCTGTAATCTGTATATAACTGAATAAAGAAAAGAGAAGTGTTGTCAGTTTGGCAAAAGACATCAATGCTTGTGACAAAAAAGCTGATCTGACGTTAGAAAAGGCATCAGCTGTACTGAGATGAGATTACAAAAGAAGAAGTAACAAAGAACATTCAGAAAGGAATGCATTTGTATTCCAAGGTATGACCCTGTAGAATTACTTAACTCGTCTCTTGAGAACTGAGCATGAAGTAGTGTTATTAAAGATATCCCTTAAGACCTAGTTATTTGTTATTCTTATTATTATATTTCAGTTTTTTATTACTGTGTATTTATAATTTTACCTACATTTGCTGAGATTTAAGGAGGAAGTTTATACCTGCTTTACTAGATCTTGTTTGACATTTTTTTACAGTGTGAAGGCTTTTCAAGTAAATTTATTTGAGTGGTGCAGTTCAAAAAAGTAGCCAGTGTTACATGTATAAGAAATAAAGCAACTGTTGCAGACTTATAAAAATAAAAACAGAGCCTTGGAGGGTCCACAATAAAGCTAACGGACAGCTAAACCTTCCAGTTGTTTATTGTAAGTATTCACTCCACAGTACAGCACATACGCACATTATCGCTCAATAAAAACAGTATTTTTTTCATTTTAAAACTTCCTCGGATGTGGGCTGGATGGCACAATATAGATATTTAAACACTTTCCAATTAAAAGCAGTCCAATCAAAACACATCAATTAAGGTGACTAAAGTTTTTTTATTAAAAACATTGAACACGAAGTGAATTGTGATTAAAAACAATGTATGTAAAATGTATGAAATTGTTAAACCTTCGATTAAATGTTAGACATGAAAAACAACTACCAATTCATTTAGACTGCTAATGTTTGAAAATTGTAGAAAATAATAATAATAATATGAATAATAATGTTGTTGTATCTTTCGGCTTTTTCCCGGTTAGGGGTCGCCACAGCGGAACTCCAGTCCGCTAATGATTGGCAGTAGATTTTTACTAACTGAGTTGCCAGCCCTGACACACAACCTTCAACGAAGGTACACCCATTCACGCATGTCTCCACACAGTAGACACTTTAGCTGAGAATCGCACAGGACAACGTCTTACTGTGAGGCGATAACGCTACTGCAGCACCACCACCGCAGCTAATATGAGTAATAATATGAGTTAAAGAATCAAGACAATAATAAACTTGATTGTAGCACCATCTTGTGGTAAAACATAGTACATAAATTTGAAAGGGCATTCTAAAACTTTCACAGTTATCACCTATTTAGAACCTTATAAAAGAAACTAAAACAAGTGTAAAGAATCAATAAAAAAATCATTGTTTTTCTGTTAAAAAATTTGATAGAGCAAACAAAGACATAAATAAATAGATGAAGTAGAACAACAACACAAAACAAAACTCTTGTTCAAGGGCTTTATAGTTTAGCAGCTCTTAGTTTAAGAAGGGGGGCTATCGAAATACAATCATTTAGCCCTAGCCACTTGTTAGCTTGCAAAGTTACTTGCCGCCAAAGCTCTCTATATTCAATTGTTTCTTCCCATAAGCCAACTCTTTTGTCCTTCTTCACCTTCTCTAGTACAAAAAATAAATAGCGTGCATCTAAGCATTCTAATTGATGTTTGTAAAGTGCATTTGTTTCTTTTTTATTCTGTACCTCGTATAAATGCTCGTAAATTCTTCTTTTTAATTTACGTTCCGTCTTTCCCACATAGAATGCTTGACAGCACATACATTTTGCTAAATACACTATCCCTGTAGCTTCACAATTACTATATGTTTTGTCATCTAATACTATTTTCTACATTCCAAGTATATGCTTTCCTTGTTAAAAATGTAGGAACATTGAGCACAATGCCCACATTTGAATGCTCCTTTTCTTCTCATGTTGTCCCTTCGTGTTCTTGTCATAACATTCCTTTCCAATAAATTCTTTAAGCTACTGGAGTTTTTGTAAACCACCTTTAACTTTTCCTTAGCTATTCTAAGTCTGTGATAGAAGTGAACCTGTCCCATTCCCTTTCTATTATACTTTTAACTAAGACAGAACTTGCATTAAATTCTATAACCAGGGCTCTATTGAAACCCTCATCCAATTTTACTCGTCACTCAATACTTTCATCGTTACAACCTAAAATAGGACAAAATTTACCCTCTCGTCCATCTAGGACTTCTTTCTCCACTTTCTCAATTAAAGTGTTTGGATAGTTTATTTTTTTAAACATTTGATTCAAAGTTTTCATTTCTTCCATGAAATCTTCGTTATTAGATGTCATTCTGGATGATCTAATATATTGGACCCTAACCAGGTTTCTTTTCTGTTGTACGGGGGTGTGCACTATTGTAATGCAAATAGGAATTTGAATAAGTAGTTTTCCTATATACTTTTGAATGGAATTTATTGTCCTTCTTATATATCTCTACGTCCAAATAATTTAATTTGTCATCATCTATTTTATGTATAAACTCTAAAAAACCCATACTTTTACTCAAAAACTCAATAAAATTACCAATTCCTTCCTTTGGTGCCTTCCAAAAAATACAAATATCATCCAGGAACCTCCTATATAATGACCATTTTGAACTGAATATAGAATCAAGCACCCATTTTTCTTCCCATTTCGCTAGGATCAAATTTACATCTGTTGGGGCGCAAGCTGTGCCCATAGCTACACCCTTAATTTGGTGAAAATACTCCCCTTTAAAATAAAAAAAATCGTACTTTAAAACTAAATCCAGCAACTGTATGATCAGCATGCACTCGTCACGTGTTAAACTACCATCCTCAAAAATTAATTCCTCTAACATTGCTTTTCCTTCCTCCAGTGGAATACAGGAAAATAAGTCCACAATATCAATAGTAAGATAATACGTATTGTCCTCATATAAATCCTGTTTCATACTCCTTAGAAAATCCCAAGAATCTCTAAGAATATTATTACGTTTTAACCATATATTTTTCAACATGGAGTCTATATATTTTGCAAGGGGCAAAGTTTATGACCCTTCTGCTGAAATAATTGGTCTCAATGGTGGATCCATCCCATTCTTATATATTTTAGGGATCCCGAATATAGTGGGTATTCTTGGTTTTTCCACTTTCAAATACCCCAACATTTTATTGTCAATGAGACCTTCTGTATGTAAGTCCTCAAGGACTGTATCTGTCCTTGCATAGGCTATATTGATAAGGCATTTTTTGCTTGTGTGTAAGGTACTAAAGCTGTAATCTGTATATAACTGAATTAAAGAAAAGAGAAGTCTTGTCAGTTTGGCAAAAGACATCAATGCTTGTGACAAAAAAGCTGATCTGACGTTAGAAAAGGCATCAGCTGTACTGAGATGAGATTACAAAAGAAGAAGTAACAAAGAACATTCAGAAAGGAATGCATTTGTATTCCAAGGTATGACCCTGTAGAATTACTTAACTCGTCTCTTGAGAACTGAGCATGAAGTAGTGTTATTAAAGATATCCCTTAAGACCTAGTTATTTGTTATTCTTATTATTATATTTCAGTTTTTTATTACTGTGTATTTATAATTTTACCTACATTTGCTGACATTTAAGGAGGAAGTTTATACCTGCTTTACTAGATCTTGTTTGACATTTTTTTACAGTGTGAAGGCTTTTCAAGTAAATTTATTTGAGTGGTGCAGTTCAAAAAAGTAGCCAGTGTTACATGTATAAGAAATAAAGCAACTGTTGCAGACTTATAAAAATAAAAACAGAGCCTTGGAGGGTCCACAATAAAGCTAACGGACAGCTAAACCTTCCAGTTGTTTATTGTAAGTATTCACTCCACAGTACAGCACATACGCACATTATCGCTCAATAAAAACAGTATTTTTTTCATTTTAAAACTTCCTCGGATGTGGGCTGGATGGCACAATATAGATATTTAAACACTTTCCAATTAAAAGCAGTCCAATCAAAACACATCAATTAAGGTGACTAAAGTTTTTTTTTTATTAAAAAAACATTGAACACGAAGTGAATTGTGATTAAAAACAATGTATGTAAAATGTATGAAATTGTTAAACCTTCGATTAAATGTTAGACATGAAAAACAACTACCAATTCATTTAGACTGCTAATGTTTGAAAATTGTAGAAAATAATAATAATAATATGAATAATAATGTTGTTGTATCTTTCGGCTTTTTCCCGGTTAGGGGTCGCCACAGCGGAACTCCAGTCCGCTAATGATTGGCAGTAGATTTTTACTAACTGAGTTGCCAGCCCTGACACACAACCTTCAACGAAGGTACACCCATTCACGCATGTCTCCACACAGTAGACACTTTAGCTGAGAATCGCACAGGACAACGTCTTACTGTGAGGCGATAACGCTACTGCAGCACCACCACCGCAGCTAATATGAGTAATAATATGAGTTAAAGAATCAAGACAATAATAAACTTGATTGTAGCACCATCTTGTGGTAAAATATAGTACATAAATTTGAAATGGCATTCTAAAACTTTCACAGTTATCACCTATTTAGAACCTTATAAAAGAAACTAAAACAAGTGTAAAGAATCAATAAAAAAATCATTGTTTTTCTGTTAAAAAATTTGATAGAGCAAACAAAGACATAAATAAATAGATGAAGTAGAACAACAACACAAAACAAAACTCTTGTTCAAGGGCTTTATAGTTTAGCAGCTCTTAGTTTAAGAAGGGGGGCTATCGAAATACAATCATTTAGCCCTAGCCACTTGTTAGCTTGCAAAGTTACTTGCCGCCAAAGCTCTCTATATTCAATTGTTTCTTCCCATAAGCCAACTCTTTTGTCCTTCTTCACCTTCTCTAGTACAAAAAATAAATAGCGTGCGTCTAAGCATTCTAATTGATGTTTGTAAAGTGCATTTGTTTCTTTTTTATTCTGTACCTCGTATAAATGCTCGTAAATTCTTCTTTTTAATTTACGTTCCGTCTTTCCCACATAGAATGCTTGACAGCACATACATTTTGCTAAATACACTATCCCTGTAGCTTCACAATTACTATATGTTTTGTCATCTAATACTATTTTCTACATTCCAAGTATATGCTTTCCTTGTTAAAAATGTAGGAACATTGAGCACAATGCCCACATTTGAATGCTCCTTTTCTTCTCATGTTGTCCCTTCGTGTTCTTGTCATAACATTCCTTTCCAATAAATTCTTTAAGCTACTGGAGTTTTGTAAACCACCTTTAACTTTTCCTTAGCTATTCTAAGTCTGTGATAGAAGTGAACCTGTCCCATTCCCTTTCTATTATACTTTTAACTAAGACAGAACTTGCATTAAATTCTATAACCAGGGCTCTATTGAAACCCTCATCCAATTTTACTCGTCACTCAATACTTTCATCGTTACAACCTAAAATAGGACAAAATTTACCCTCTCGTCCATCTAGGACTTCTTTCTCCACTTTCTCAATTAAAGTGTTTGGATAGTTTATTTTCTTAAACATTTGATTCAAAGTTTTCATTTCTTCCATGAAATCTTCGTTATTAGATGTCATTCTGGATGATCTAATATATTGGACCCTAACCAGGTTTCTTTTCTGATGTACGGGGGTGTGCACTATTGTAATGCAAATAGGAATTTGAATAAGTAGTTTTCCTATATACTTTTGAATGGAATTTATTGTCCTTCTTATATATCTCTACGTCCAAATAATTTAATTTGTCATCATCTATTTTATGTATAAACTCTAAAAAACCCATACTTTTACTCAAAAACTCAATAAAATTACCAATTCCTTCCTTTGGTGCCTTCCAAAAAATACAAATATCATCCAGGAACCTCCTATATAATGACCATTTTGAACTGAATATAGAATCAATCACCCATTTTTCTTCCCATTTCGCTAGGATCAAATTTACATCTGTTGGGGCGCAAGCTGTGCCCATAGCTACACCCTTAATTTGGTGAAAATACTCCCCTTTAAAATAAAAAAAATCGTACTTTAAAACTAAATCCAGCAACTGTATGATCAGCATGCACTCGTCACTTGTTAAACTACCATCCTCAAAAATTAATTCCTCTAACATTGCTTTTCCTTCCTCCAGTGGAATACAGGAAAATAAGTCCACAATATCAATAGTAAGATAATACGTATTGTCCTCATATAAATCCTGTTTCATACTCCTTAGAAAATCCCAAGAATCTCTAAGAATATTATTACGTTTTAACCATATATTTTTCAACATGGAGTCTATATATTTTGCAAGGGGCAAAGTTTATGACCCTTCTGCTGAAATAATTGGTCTCAATGGTGGATCCATCCCATTCTTATATATTTTAGGGATCCCGAATATAGTGGGTATTCTTGGTTTTTCCACTTTCAAATACCCCAACATTTTATTGTCAATGAGACCTTCTGTATGTAAGTCCTCAAGGACTGTATCTGTCCTTGCATAGGCTATATTGATAAGGCATTTTTTGCTTGTGTGTAAGGTACTAAAGCTGTAATCTGTATATAACTGAATTAAAGAAAAGAGAAGTCTTGTCAGTTTGGCAAAAGACATCAATGCTTGTGACAAAAAAGCTGATCTGACATTAGAAAAGGCATCAGCTGTACTGAGATGAGATTACAAAGGAAGAAGTAACAAAGAACATTCAGGAAGGAATGCATTTGTATTCCAAGGTATGACCCTGTAGAATTACTTAACTCGTCTCTTGAGAACTGCGCATGAAGTAGTGTTATTAAAGATATCCCTTAAGACCTAGTTATTTGTTATTCTTATTATTATATTTCAGTTTTTTATTACTGTGTATTTATAATTTTACCTACATTTGCTGACATTTAAGGAGGAAGTTTATACCTGCTTTACTAGAGCTTGTTTGACATTTTTTTACAGTGTGAAGGCTTTTCAAGCAAATTTATTTGAGTGGTGCAGTTCAAAAAAGTAGCCAGTGTTGCATGTATAAGAAATAAAGTAACTGTTGCAGATTTAATTACTTTGCAAAATGTGTAGGGCACAGAAAGATGATACAGTCATACAGCAAAGAAGTGATATTTGTGCTATACAAGTGATGTACAATAAAATTCAAACGAGTGATGTTTTAAAGCCTGTAATGATGAGAAACACATGTATTTAAAATGGTATAGGAACAGAAACAAGATTTAACATTTTTCAACAAGGTCTGCAGTGAAAATGATTTTTATTTACCTACTTGTGTTCTAGGAGAATGCAATCAAAGCCAAGGCGTGTTACAAAATATTTTCAATGGTAAGAAGAAGTACCAATTTATGACATAAATGCATTACAAAAGGAAGCCGATTCAAAGAATTATGTGTGCAAATAGTAAATGTGAAGTCCTGCTGAAAGCTCTCAGGAGAAAGTGGGAGCATGCCTATATAGATTTGAAAGCCACAGCTATTTACAGACATTACATTACTATTCAAAGTGTTTTGAATTTGCAGTGAGAAGGAACAGATTACATATTATACGATGACTGGCCATTAACATTCAAAAACGAGCACTAATTCATCAGCCCAACCAGCATGCCCGTTGTAAATTGAACATATACCAATGGCAAAAGTCCAGCCGCTGAAGTATGATTGAGCCACCAGACTTTTCTTTTTTAATTGCTATTTCTTAGACTTGCACTCGTCTGAACAAAAGACTCTGAAACTAAAATGTGTGTCATTATTTAGTGACTTTGTTTATAATAAAATTTGTTTTTTTTTCTGACAAATCACTGAGGATCAAAGTCACTAAATAATGATAGGCATTTCAGCTTCAGACTTACTTTCCTTCAGACAATGCACACGTATCCACAGTTTTTCAAATAAAACATCAAGAGGTACGTATGAGACCACAGCAAATACAAGAAAAGTCAAGTATGTTCTACAAAGTAAAACATGTCTGATTGTCCTTCTATCTTTCCATCTTTCTCATACGTCTAAACTGTCAGGAGGTTACATTTTTTGTTACTTAAAAAAAAATAGCAACAGAGGTTGCCCTTTCTCTGTTGCTTGCTTGCTAAAGCAGTGATGTACCGCATAAGCCTGAGAATGCAAGTCCCATACACACGCACAGTGCATGATTAAAGAGCAGAATCAGGAACACCACAGCACTGTTATACAAAGACATTATCCTGAGAATGCAAGTCCCATACACACGCACAGTGCATGATTAAAGACCAGAATCAGGAACACCACAGTACTGTTATACAAAGACAGTATTTAACCAAAATAAATATTTTTCTTAAATAAAGTCATTCTATAATAGCAATAACTGACTCCTGGGTGTGGTATATTGAAGATTTGCTCATGGTTGGCTTTGTTTAACCACTTGGGCTTCACCCTCATGATTAAACCACACCAGCCATGAGTAAATCTTCAGTATACCACACCCAGGAGTTAGTTATTGCTATAATAACATTACAGTTGAAATCTGTATTTGTACAGTACACTATCCTAGATCATATGATCGCAGGCAATGGTCCTAAATATTCTTCAACAAAATAATGCAACCATGCAACATATGCCATATCTAGCCCTTAATATCCTCATTTAAAAAGAATAGTTGAAAGAATCACACTGACACTTAAAATGAAGGTAGAAAGACAAGGAAGGAAGGAAGGAAGGAAAAGATCCCTGCATAGTACTGATGGACCATAAAAGCATATTACTTGAAAGTAAAGGAGTTTCTCAATGCAAACACTTGCAGTTGAGTGGAAAAAAGTAAAACGGATTAAAAAACACATTTTAATAGGGCTAAAAAAAAATGCAGCCAGACCAGCAATGTGTAGGTGTGGTGCAGCAAAAAAAATGGTAAATTGTAGTAAAAGTACAGAAAACCATGGACTGTCTCAGATCGTACATTGTTAGAACCAAGATAAAGAAAAGAAAATGCAATTTCAGGAGCTGCCAGATTGATAACTGTTTGACGTTCTGATGTCTGGCACTGAAATAATTTGGGTATACGTGACCAAAAGAGGCAGAGTTATAAAAAGATGTCAGTGTTACAGTGATAGTGGATTTTGAATTTTGGAATCTTTTAATTGTCATGAAGCGTAAAATGTATATATGGAGGGTGGCCTAATGGTTAAGGTGTTTGCCTTACAAACACAAAGTGCAGGGTTTGAGTCTCACAAGGGATAATTGGCTAGGCTTAAAATGGCTCGCAAGGGCAGTTAGCTTAGTACTAATCTATGAACTTATGAACCTACCTGCACAGTGAAGCACTCTGTAACAGGTATGTCTATATTAATCACATCCAGAAAGCATAGCTAAGCAAGGAGAGACATAAAGTGACCTCATGCATGAGAGATGGATCCAACAACATTTGGCCTTGTTCAAAGATGCAAAAGCCTCCAAACCATAGCAGATCTTCAAGATAACTAGACCCAGCAATGCCAACAAAACTTTCTTAGCTAATGAACAGAATGTAAAAAGGGTGCAGTCCTCATTTCCCCAGAACTATGTTCTCACATCTATTAAGAAGCCTAACAGGTATCAGGCATTCCTTTTAATAATGAAGATGTTATGTTATCCTAATAAGAAAGGAAGCTATTAGTTATCCATTTGTTATGCTCAGCATTTCCATTGTATGCCCATTCTCAACCCATCATCATAACTAAACTTATGACTGGCAGCCTCCATTCACGGTGCTTTAATTACAGCCATTTCTGCATTATTCAAAAGAGAAGCTACAAACTCAGTAAAGTAGTCTAATAAATTTGAGTTGGGACATGACCTAAGTAAGTCTAAATTTATCTGCATCATAACTTAATCATTAATGCTTGCACTTGAAAAATTTACCTTAAATAGGTCACTAGTTCATAACAAGCCACAATGACACTGAGCAGTTTCACCTGACACTGAGCAATTCCACCTCAAAAGCTGATTCTGCATTTGCTGTACACAATTACATTTTATGCAGAAATTAAACATTTTCACAGTGATATTAAATATGAATCTGTTTCCTTGGGAGTTATGAACATTTTAGAAAGCCTTATTTTTCAAATAAATAGCTATTTCCAAAGGCAGGGTTATTTTCTATTCTCCTTTCAAACAAACCTCCAAAAAAATGTGTAGTATGACAAATTACTGAATGAATCTAGGAAAATTGGCCATTTAAAGATCCAGACTTAAAAAAAGAATGAATGGATGCCATTCATAACAAGGGTCTACTACAATGCTGATTATATTAAAAAAGGGATCAGCTATGAAGCAATGTGCTTCCTTTACTCAAGACTCAAAAGACTGAAAATATAATGTTGAAAGTCGGCAACGTCATACCAACAAGACATCACTAAGGAAAAATTAATAAAGCACAATAAAATAATAATTCTTCGGGCAGTTTTCACCCAGAACACCCTGGAATGAGGGGCTCTGCCCCCATGCACATGAACTCTACATATATTACTTCCATGGCCAGAAAAAGTGGAAAAAAAGTTTAAAAATGCAAAAAAAAAAATTAAATTAACCTTTTCCTATTTCTCTGAGCCCTGCAGTCTCAGGATAAAGCCAAGCACAAGCAAAAAAAAAAATTTTATAGTGGCTCTACATCATATAAATGCGATATTAACTTTGCAATGTTTGAAGATCATACAAACAGAAACCACATTCATTGTTAAAAAAGAGACTAAAGCTAGATTAGGACACTGCTGTTACAGATTAGGAGACTGGAATTAGGATACCGTCGGCACATCTTAGAGGACTGGTAAGGGTACTAGTATAAAAATGTAGTAGCAGCTATCATTAAACTGATTGCAACTTTCAAGAAAAAGGCCTTTGTAGATTTTTTTGACAGGAGCAATTTTTTGAAGTTGCTTTAATCTGTAATTAGCAGCGCTGTGTTGTTGTTGCGATGATTTCTGAGTAACTGCACTCAAGAAAGAGTGATATGATAAATCACTCTCTGACAATATAAACATCTGCTGGAAAACATATAACAAGGATATTGAAATCAAATATGCTCTAATTAAAAATATCATGCAAACATACTCCAACCACATATATAAGATGTTAAATAGGAATCACGCTTTTGTTTGAGTTTTAAAATTCTGAAACACAGAATTCTGATACTGAGTTTTAAATTATATTAAAATAATTATTCATCACATTGATTTGAACTGACTTAGTGATGAGAAAATAGAAGCTGCTTGGTGGTAAGAATAATAATATAAATGTGCAGAGGGTCCCCTACACGTGAAGGTCTCACGCAGAAAATGGCTGTCAAAAGTTATTTTCAACTTTTTTAAGTTTTGGTCACAGAATTCCATTTTCAGAATTTCATGTTCTGAAACATTTTTATTTTATTTATTTGTTTTTATTTTACATTTCTTGACCGGGAGAATCCGACTGGATGTATATACATTTTCAGCGGAGGCCTGGGGAGAAAAGCTCCCCAGTTTGTTAATATACAAAGTCATTTAACATATACAAAGTCATTTCACATATACAGAGAACAAGTACAAAAATAACATTTTAGCTTACAGAGAAAAAAAATATTTTTAGTTTGTAAATTGTAATAGACGGACACATTCATTGTATGCTCAATAATATCTGTTTGATCAGTAATATCATAAATGGGAGTATGCATAATTTACCAAGGAATATGCCCAAATTCCCAATATTGTGTTTGAGTATGGTGGTGTTAGAAAGAAATTCAGAGTACAAAGAGTAGTAGAGAGTTAGTTAGAGCCTAGTAAGACTGCTAGTAGATGAAGTTAGCACAGTAAGACTACTAGTAGATGAAGTAAGTTACTATGAGGAGGTTGACAGAGCATTTGCTGAGGTAAGGAAACAGGTATAGAGGGTCAACCTGGGGGAAGGCATGGGAAATGTCTTTTGATAAAAAGGTGTTCTTTTAGTAGTTATTTAAATTTAATGACTGAGTTTGCTGAGGTAATAGCAGTGGGCAGTGAGATCCAAATTTTACCTGTGTAGTTAGGAAATAGGGAATCACCTGCAGAGTTGTTGGATTTGGTTATTTTGATTAATGTTTTGTCATTAGAATGCAGTTGTCTAGGGTTTTCTTGTATTTTAAGCAAATTAGATAGTGCTGATATTTTTTCAGGATATAAATATTACATAACATCATCACATATTACTGATAAATGAGTTAAGTAAAATACAGACGTAAGGCACTGCACACACACGACTTCGTAATGTGTAACCAAAGTACTTTACGGAGTTGTCTGTGTGCAGTGCCTTACATCTGTATTTTACTTGGTTTGTGCTTGCTATTTCATTTTTCACTTTGATAAATAAGTTACTCTGAAAAATCATGTTTTTAGTAGTCTATTAATTTTTTATACATACTTTGCTGAATTCAAACGTATAAGGGTTTTGGGGTCATTTCTGGTTAGCAAAGGGTGCAAGTTAAGAAACCATGCCTGGCAGGATATTAATCACCAGCAACACACCACCAAGGGATAAGTTAGCATCCAGTCTGTCTGCATGCCTTTGGGTAGCGAAAAGAGCCTGAAAACATCAAGGGGAAACTCATAGACATGAAGACAACATACAAATTCTGCACAAGAGGCACCTTAGCTAAAAATTATAGGTTCATAGGTTCATAGGTTGATACTAGGCTATCTGCCCTAGGGCATTTACAAGCCTAGCCAGAGTGTGTTTGGCTTTCGCCACCCTTCTTAGATTAGTTGACTGTGCCTCTGTATAGTAGGTCACAGAAGATAGCCCATTTAAGGTTAGTTTACCATGCCTCTGTCTAGCAGTGACACAGAAGAGATCCCAGGAGTAAATTTACGATCTCCCATCCAAACATCAAGATTCTTCTTGAAGAGGGTCATTGAGGGGCTCTGTCTGACATGGATTGGGATTTTGTTCCAGAGTGAGGGGAGCCTCTGGGATATGAATCTGTCCCTCCAACATGTTCTATTTATTTCTGTGCTGAGGTTTAAGTCACTGGAGCATGTAGTTCTGATGGATTTGGATTTCTTGAGGTGGAGCATGTCCATTAATTCTGGGTTGGACATGGCTTTATACGTCAGGCACAGATCGCCTCTGAGTAGGCGGTAAGCAACTGAGTAGAGCTGGAGTTTCTTTAGCCTAACTGCGTAGGGCATCTGTTTGAGTCCCTTGATCCTCTTGGTGAGGTACTTTTGGGGTCTTTCTAGTTGTAGCAGGTATCGGGTAAGGTACATCCCAAATGGGGCATTGTATTCAATTATGGGCCTGATGAGTGATGAGTAGAGGGGCACAATCACCTCTCTTGATCTAGATGTGAACCCCTTCGTGATAAGGTGGGCTATATAGAATGTCTTTCTAACCACTTTGGCAATGTGATTGTCAAAGGAGAGATTGCAATCGACTTGCGTCCCCAAATCTCTAATTACTTCTTCCGTACTTAATGGATTACCACCTATGTGGTAATTTGTGGGCACTTTGTTTTTCCCAAAGGGGATGACTATGCACTTTTTGGCATTTAGCTTTAGCCCATGGCTCTGGCACCAGTTATTCGTCTCTGGGAGACCTTTTTGGAGGATGCTTGTGTCAGCCAGTGAGTCAATTATGGCCCCCAGTTTGCAGTCATCTGCAAACTTTGTCAGCCATAGTCCTCCTGTGTTAGCCTGTACCTCAGAGAAATATATACCGAACAAGAGAGGTCCCAGGACTGAACCTTGTAGGACGCCACTTGTAACTGGTTTAGAGTCTGACATGGCACCTGCAATTCTGACCATGTGGGTTCTAGCTCTAAGCCAGTTTGCAACCCATCTTGTGACATAGGGGTTGATATTTAAGCTGGTGAGCTTATTTATGATGCCCGAGTGGGATATTGTGCCGAAGGCTTTTGCAAGGTCAAGCTAGGCTGTGTGGACTACCTTCCCTTCGTCTATGGCCTTGGTGACTGTTTCAAAGAAATTGACCAGGTTCAAGAGGCAAGATCTGCTCTTAACAAAGCCGAATTGGGTAGGATCCAGTGTTTGGAGGTTCCCAATGTCTTTGTTTATGAGTTCCATGATGATACGCTCCATAGCTTTGCAGACCAGGCTAGTTAGGCTTATAGGGCAATAGTTTACGGGGTCCGTTGTGGCACCACCTTTATGGAGTGGGACCACTGTTGCTGTACGCCATTCTTTGGGTACATATCCTGTTGTAAGGCTGAGACTGAACAGTGATTTTAAGTGAGGGTTCAGTTCTTCTTGGAGTTCATGTAAAACGCTGCCCGGGACACTGTCTGGTGACATAAGCACTATGAGGTAATGATGCCATCCACGGTACCACCAGTACTACCATGATTTCCCAGTTATGCATTTTAGTATAAAGCAAAACTGTGAGCTCAATAAATGCCCTGTGCTTTTAGCAGCACATCTCAGAAATATGATGCTTTTACTTCTCAAATCTACAGCAATCAATCTTTTCCTGCATCTCTTACTGAACAAACTGTTTAGACCACATATGGAGCTTCATGCAGGCAGGGTATAAACTGTTACAACTATTTACAACAGTTTAAAAGAAGAAGTCTTTTTTTTTTTAATAAAAAATGTAGAAGGGGAGACAGGGTCATTCCAAGGAAATGGGAACTGAATGACGTAGGCAGGAGGGAGGGAGGTAGTGGGGCCATGCCAGTAGAAGGAATGTCTGTTCTTTTTAATCTTCAGTGGAAGAGCTTGGAGGCCTTGGATGTAGCTGTAATAAACCAACCACTAAGATCAGCTTATTACAGTTCTGTTTTTTCTGTTGCTCTTCACTTGAAGAGTAGAGGGGGCAGGGCACTGGTTGAGCCAGCTATGCTTTTGACTTTGCAAATGTGTCACTGTTATTGACACCTCTAGAAGTATATGCAAATAAGCTTAACATAGGTTATTTGTCATGAATAAGCAACAGCAAAGCTATTTGTTAAATCATGCCCACTTAAGGCAAAAGAGTAAAGCTTGCAAAAGTCAGCAGTAAGGACTTGCAAATTAAAATGCAAAAGCGTGAACTTTGTATTACTTCATATGTCCTGAAGTACTGGGGCCGAGTGTGGCTAAGAGTACTCACACCTGAAAGATATAAAGCAAACAGTGGACTGCAGAGTGTGCATAACCAATACTTTAAAAAATAAAAGAGTTTATAATGTTTTACATGGGGTTATCTTTATGTGGACATTGTGATGGTTTTATGAAAGAATAGAAAGGGGGAGATAATAAAGTGAAAAAGGGGAGACGAAGAGGGGAACCCAGAAGGAAAACATCAAGAGGGTTTGTGCTGGAGAAGATGGGACAATGTTTTATTGGGAAATAGACCCCTTATTTTTATTTTTTGTTATATGAATAACACACTTCTGTACTGTTTTAGTTAAAATTAATAAATAAATACACCCATACACACACACACACACACACACACACACACACACACACACACACACACACACACACACACACACACACACACACACATATATGTATGGGTCTACTTCATATGACCTAAATTTCATTTGATTGAAATTCATTTGAGACCAAAACACTGAAAGTTCAAAAGACTGAAAACTCATTTGACCGAAACTCATAACACTGACACATTAAAGTAAAAGGTATATGCCCTTTTCTCCAATGTAGTGTGATCCTAAAGTTAGTATATATAGTTAGGGGTGTGTGGGGGGTGTGGGAGACGAAGCCTCCCACATAGTTTAGGTAAATATTGTCTTCTGCAAAGAGTTATTCATTGCAGTTATAAATATCCATGTGTATGGTTTAAAATGTATAAAGTATGCGGGGGGCTTCACCCCCCCACACACCCCCCCCCTAACTATATATACTAACTTTAGGATCACACTACATTGGAGAAAAGGGCATATGCCTTTTACTTTAATGTGTCACTGTTATGAGTTTCAGTCAAATGAGTTTTCAGTCTTTTGAACTTTCAGTGTTTTGGTCTCAGTCAAATGAATTTCAGTCAAATGAAATTTAGGTCATATGAAGTAGACCCATATATATATATATATATATAAAGATAGCTAGACAGATATAGATATCGCAATGAAATTACTTCAACAAATAGTATTATGTGGGACTTCACTTATACTCTCTAGAGGATTCAAGAAGCCTATCTACTCTTCTTCCCTGATGAGCCTTGTACCTTATTTCTTTCTCAGCTGTAAACAGAAGGCAAGAGAATTCTACTTAGTTGTATTTCAAACTGTTTTATATATATATATATATATATATATATATATATATATATATATATATATGCAAACATATAACATAGATCACCCAGAATATCGAAAACTAACCCTGGGAAAACAACCCACTAACCCAACATAACTCTCCAAGATCGCAGTAGAGTACAGAAAGGGGAAAGTTCACCACGGTGGCCAAATGGTTCTTTTTACGTAGAAAGTCTTTGATGTTCCCGGTGTTCGATATTCTGTGGTTTTGATGATGTCATCTCGATGATTTGGGATTCGATAAAGTAGTAATTCGATACTTTGAAGTCGACCCATATATACATACACACACACACACACATATATATATATATATATATATATATATATACACCCATACACACACACACACACACACACACACATATATATATATATATATATATATATATATATATATATATATATATCCCCTTGAGAAGTTTGACTCAGTGGAAAGTTATACTTCATATGATCAACTTTCTGAAATGGCAAACTATGGAAAACAACAAACATGTACATTTCTGCAGGATGTGGCCCTCCTGCACCCTCATGTGGGGGCTGCATATTATATACATACCAACTCTGAGATTCCACTACAGTGGAGAAAAGCGTAAATTCCCAGATCCCCTCTGTACAGCAATCTCCATTTAAAAAGTGTCACATTTTGGAAAGTTGATCATATGGTCTCGACCATACAAAGTTCGACTTTCCAATGAGTTGATCTTCTGAATGGGATACATATGGCACAGCAAGCCTCACCCCCCCTCCCCCAGCATCCCCTTTAGCTAAGGTGTGGTGTCTGACTGAGACTTCACCTGTGTTGTAAGTGCAGTTATAATACTTTTGAGCAAAGAACTGTGTTAAGCAACTGTTACAATGACATTTCTGTGACTCACACAAAACTGGCTTAATGTTACCTAAGTAATTAGTCAGTTTATGCAACAATAATAAATTAAATTAAAAAGTGTAATTGCAAAATTTTTTCAGTCTTTATAAATACAAGAACAACTACTTCTTGCAATCCAGCTCATGTAATATGTCTGATTTATAGAGCAACATATTTTGTAAACATATGTCACATTTGTATTTATTGAGAAAATTATGTTAACACATAACCCATATCTTTTTTCAAAAGATGCATTGATATGTGTACATGTTTATATTTTCATATGCATTTTCATAATAGTATTATAGGTAATATTTGCAGTTATACACATCTTTTTTCAGGCAATACCTCTACTTATGCAAAGTTGTTATACTTTTTTATGTTTAACCTGACCCAGTGAAATACTGACTGTTAAGAAACAAAGTTTTGTACTTACTATAGAAATCTGGCCTTCTTTCCACAGCCTAGTATATCCACTCAGCCAGCTTTTCAGCCCTACACATCTGCAAATCATTGTAATGATGATGGAACTGCCAAAGTGACTGGGATGACTGGTGGTCAACTAAATCCTGGCAAATACTGATTTTTTCACATACTGCCACATATACGCACCTCAATCTTATCCCGATGTGAATCATGGAGCAGAGAGACCAAGATAAGGTTCCTTTGTTAGGTTAGGAGGGTGGCTTAAAGGCTAAGGTGTTTGACTTACAAACACAAGGTGCAGGGTTTGAGTCTCACAAGGGATAATTGGCTAGGCTTAAAATGGCTCACAAGGGCAATTCGCTTAGGACTATGAGATATAAACAAGCTTAGAGTGTGGCCTTGTGCAGACAAGCTTAGAGTGCGGCCTTGTGCCTTCAGAGATGATGCTATGAAGCGAAGTGCCAGAAGCAGAATGAAAACAATATGAGCATGCCTTTAGTTCACTGATTCAGAAGTACTCCCTATTGGTACTCCCTATTGTGTGTGACATCACCTTAACCAATCCAAGTTAATCAGCAGAAGTACTCCCTATTGTGTGTGACATCACCTTAATCAATCCAAGTTAATCAGCAGAAGTACTCCCTATTGTGTGTGACATCATCTTAACCAATCCAAGTTAATCAGCAGAAGTACTCCCTATTGTGTGTGACATCACCTTAACCAATCCAAGATAATCAGCAGAAGTACTCCCTATTGTGTGTGACATCACCTTAACCAATCCAAGTTAATCAGCAGAAGTACTCCCTATTGTGTGTGACATCACCTTAACCAATCCAAGTTAATCAGCAGAAGTACTCCCTATTGTGTGTGACATCACCTTAACCAATCCAAGTTAATCAGCAGAAGTACTCCCTGTTGTGTGTGACATCACCTTAACCAATCCAAGTTAATCAGCAGGGGCATTAGACCAGGTATTGATATTATTGGCAAATTTGTTCTAGACAAAAATGGCTTTGTCACATACTTTTTTTTTAATGAAACCAGTCACATTTCACTTAAATGCTGTATTAAAATAAAACATATAGAATAATTGTTAGGTATATGATTTATAATTGCTACTAGTGCTGGTCATTGCATAAGGTTTATTTTTGGAGTATTACACCTGAATGGCAATTATACATGCTTCATATAGTACAACAGCAGTTACACTTTTTTTGGGGGGGAGGTGTAATGAACATAACTAATTGTTTAATGTACAAATTTTAGGAACTTATGAGTTCTTTGATATGCTAAGGTGTGACAGATGACATTAGATGGGCAGAGATTACAATTCAGATTGGTGTAAACTACCATTTAGATAATTCCAGTTTGGTTATTTTAACTATATTTTGGTTTAGGTTAGTCTAGCGCCACTCGCATATTACCATGGCAAGCATGGGAATGTTGAGGAGTCCTGTGGAGTGTGGACCTGCCTGCAGTGCATTCATGTCCATCTGGGCCCACGTTCAATACAATACAAGACCAATGTATGCCCATATGTCACTGTACATGTTGGTGTATTACTGCAGTTCACAGAGATAAATTAAAAAAGGCCTCATTTCCATAAAATGTGTAAATGGCCCTGAATTAACATGGAAAAGTTAAACATCACCATATTAATTTATTAATACCTAAGGTAGGCAGCAAATGTTTTAGGATACTGCATATTTCTTAAAATAAGCAAATATAAAAAAAAATTCCAATTTTAATAAGAAAAACTTACACATAAGTGGAATTAGCGAGTTAAAGTTAAGAAATGTTGCTTTTACATATATGATGTGCATATTATGATGACAATGAATAATTTCTGTAATTACCGTCAATTAAAAGTTGGATTTCTGTACAGAAGCAGTGGAAATAACTAGTGACCACTGAAAATAACAATTACTTTGATATAATTTAGTACTGTGCATACATGGTAGAAATGCAATCATTTAATTGTGAAGTTCTACAGTGGTAAGGATATTAACGTGAATGCATCTTTTCTGGGCGATTTCTGAGTGACAGTGATGAATAGATATGTCAGTATTATGAAAATATGACAATGGTAGATGGTAGGGAAGGATGTATTTTTGTCATGAAGCTGCTTTAATGACCTCTGTACACTGCAAGTAATATATCACAGTTTACTTGGCTATATTGAGATGTCTGTATATAATTATGTGGTTTGTGTTAACTAATTCTTTTTATAAGGGCTGCAGGCCCAATTGGTCAGTGTTTTGTATTTTAAAGACAGATTACATCAAAACCTTTTTACTGTGTGACTATGGCCCTTTTTTAATGTGCAGTAATGATGGAAAAAAAGGATCAAAGCAGAGAAAGGATAACTTTAGCTATGAGGAAAACTGTGTCTTCGTGGCAGTCCTTAGGACATGTGAGAAACATGTACTTGGTAAAAGGGGGCCCAAACAAGCCAAGCAGACCAAAACCTGCAATCAAGTGGTTCTAGACATTAATATAGTGGGTGTTAGAAACTGAGTAAAAGAACAGTGATGGTAGAATGTGCTAGACGCAAAGATAGGCAGAATGCAGTTTCATGGACCACTATGGGGAGAGGGGGTCCAAAATTATTAATTTAACACCAGATGAGGAATACCTTTTATCCATCTGTGGGGGTGACTATGACACAGAAGATGGTGGCAAAGGAACAATCAAAGATGGTGTGGACACTGAGTATTACCAATGTCTGCAGCAGCCACACTCATTGGCTCATGAAGGCTGGTTTAAAAACAGTAAAATATACTTATATAGTGAACTGAATGCTTACACAGAATGATCACATGAAATATGTGACAGTTATTAATAGGTTAACATTGTATGTCAGCAGAGAATGGCAATGAAGGCAGTGTGCATGGCAATTGTCCCTCTTACCACTTTATAAGCACAGATTAGCATATGCTATTTCATTATTAGTAATGCTATTACATTATTAGTAATGTTTTTAAATCATTTTTCACAGGGTCACCATCAGAAACAAATAGTTAAAATATACCAATAAATTTGGAGGATATCATCAGCAGAATGGACATTGGTGATGATGATGCTGATGATGATGAAGATGGTAATATAGTTACATTTTTGAGGCAACCTGTGGAGTGGCAGACAGTCTCCAAGTTTACTGGCAGGATCTCAGACCCTGCAACATGTTAGTAACTCTGCAGGAAGTGACAACTGCATCACAAAGTCACACACATGATGACGTTACACACATCCCTGTGGAGGAATTTGTTACAGTTACCTCAGGAAATATGCAAAGCATAGGTTGCCCAGCAGGGAATGTGCCATTACATTGTTAGGGCTCAGAGCACTGCCACAAAGAGTCACCTGGAAATGGTCAGAGTCCTCCAAGATATGTATGAGGAATTCCAGCATTACTTGGAAATGACATAGTGTAGGGATAATACCACAATCACACTGATGCATAGTACATGGGTAAACCAAGCATCAGTGACCACCTCCATTTGTACATTAGACAGGGCATACCAGTGTCAAGCTGGTGTCAGTTTTGCAAGGGGAAAAAGATGGGGCACTATCTGAACACGAGAGAGAGATCACAAACAGATACAATTGCTTCTGGAGAAAGTGCTGTAAGTAGTTTAGGTGAGCAAGACAACAGATTTCATGCAGGCCAAATCAGCATTCATGTACGCCTAGTGGAACGTCCCATTCAAGATCACCACCATGGTCACACAGCACTATTAGATCAGTTTAGTATCTGCAGGATCACCTGCATCAAGTAGGTGACAACATCATGCCAACTCATGTTACAGTTCTCATAGTAGCGCCCCTTCAGAATCACTGGCACCACCATCTAGCCTATCCTTAGGAGATGTGTGACTCATTTGATCTTGAACTACTGCAAATCATGTCTGGCAATTCTGTAACTTTACAATTTTACCTTCAAAAACACAGCAGACTGTTTAACTTGAAAGGGAATAAGGTAACAACAACAACAAAAAGAAATATTTTGTGAGTGTGTGTACATGTGTGTTGGAGGGGCAAATTTGCAAATGTATGCATGCAAATCTACTATGTCAACTATGAATGAAAAATGGAAAAAATCAATGTTACATGCATTGTCATCATTACATGTAAAGCTAACTACAACATAAAAGTATTAATACACAAAAAATGTGTGGAGAAATATAATCAGAGAATTACAGATTGAAATGAGTATCCTGCCAGGTAAACTTACACTGCTGCCACGTCACCCTCACCACTGCACAAGCGATGATATTTTTTATTTCTCTGAAGTCACAAATTATGGTGTATGACAACATAAAACTAATCAGGTGTACAGTAGCACAGCAAACAGAATTTGTGAAGAAATGGCGTAATATAAAAAACAGTATAATGTTTTCATTCAATTGCAAAACATTAACTCATAAAACATTGAAATGCTGAGGACATTCCGTACTTTCATACTTAAGTAAAGCACCACAGCAGAATTTATTCATCAAAACAAAGAAAAATGAGATTATTATTTATATGATGCCTTACAACATCACTGAACAGGAGTCATGAAGACATGCATGCTCAGGCATGACTTTAACTAATAATAATATGAGTAACTTTATTTTAAGATAAGAGATAATGTCAGATGAACCGTGACAGCAGATAATTTAGCACACAGCCTAGCCCACAGATAGCAGTAAATGTATTAATTATACTCTATGTATTTTTAAAAGAAAGGAAACACTAACCTGAATGTCATGGCCCACAGTTCTGGACTAGAGTCTGCCATATCGGTACCCTTACTACTTTTCCAGATGGTCATCATTAGTCATAGTGGGACAGGAAGGCTGAGCTACAGTGACAGCATGGCTCACTTCATCACCAGACCAGTGCATGAACTTGATATAAATAATGCAACTTCACCCCTAGACTCAGCCAGGTACATTAAATGGGTTTCATTGAGGATGAATACCCTCTCAATGTCAATACAGGCCTGGGACAGAGACGTGCTATAGGTTTTCACTGCAGTTCCCCTTGGATTTCTCACTGGTATCATGAGCCATGGCTGTTGTAAATATCCAGCATCACATAAAAAATAAAAAAAAGAGAGAGAGAGAGAGAGAGAGAAAGAAAGAAAAGGTGTGAGGAAGAGAGAAAAGAAAAATATTTTAACACGCATAACTACTTAAATACAATACAAAAAGAAAATTATTTTCCACATGTCATCAAGATGACCACTGGGCATCCTGCCATGCAGGAAGAGGTGGTACGCCTCCACATACCATCAAGATGACCACTGGGCATCCTACCATGCAGGAAGAGGTGGTAATCTGAGACAGTGTGCCAGATATGGGAATCTGGTACACTGCCAGGATGCTGGGCATAGACGTTAGTGATGCACTCCCATCCATCGCACACTACCTGGCACTTGATGGAATGATAGCCCATCCTATTGCAGTACTCCTGCTGTGGACCAGAAAGGGTCCTATTGTAATATGAGTGCAATCTATTTCACCAAGTATTTCAGGGAAATGTGCCACCCAATAAAAGGCATAGTCCTGGCTCTATGTTAAGGTCACACTGGGAAATAGATGCACTGATCCACACATGGCAAGAGGACATCCAAGAACTGTTACAGTAGATTTGAGGCAGGAGCCTGTGAGATCCTCAATGTGTCCCCAGTCTGTCTCTGGAAGGTCCCCTTGGCAAGTACAGTGAGGGTTATATATACCTTAGTGTCCACATGGATAGAATGTGCACACATTCCTCTGTTACCCTTATGGATGTCAAACATACCCATTAAGACCATTATATTGTCCCTGTCCACTCTGAACCTATCAAGGATTTTCTGACTCTCGGGGTTATAATGAGTTACCCTTTGTTTATATTTTCACCTTCTTTACTGGTGAGTGCTGCTGGATACAGGTGGTTCTGTCCCAGCCAAGAAAGCAACTTACACTTGGAAACAGCAAAACCTGCAGCAAGCAACAGCATTATCATAGACTGCAACTCAAACAGATTTGGCAAGACTTCACTTTATATAATGCATGTGTGGACAGTGCGAACGAGCAGGAAAATTTCACTATGAATTGCAAATGGTGCAGAAATTACTTAACTAGCAAGTGCTGAGTTACATCATTCCTCATTTACATCTCATTACTAGTAAATTTGCATGGACTCATTTGAGAAATGTTACGGTCATTGCTCATTTACATAAATGGGCTCTGAATCATAGCTGAGCTGCAATCATTCAGATATCACAGATAGCATACGTTCATTTGCATAAATGCCTATGAATAACACCCTCTAAGTTGGAAGAGCCTGAGAAATATTTGGTAATACACTACAGAAAAAATTAACAAACATTTGATTTAGCACTCCAGTTTATGAACACAAAACCTTATAAGTCAACAAATCCATATTTGTTTCTTGTGTTCCTTATAGTCATTGTTTCATCACCCAGTATTCCATATAGCCATTGCATCACAGCAGTTAATATGCTGTCAGTAAGACATGCTTGTGTCAGATTGCCAACATACAGTTAAACGGTTGATAGCATAGTGTAATGTGGAAATATATATATATTTTTTCATTTGGTGAGTAAATGCACAAACGTTTCAATGAAGAGAGAATGTGTTAAAACAGTAGGGAAACGAAAGAAGGCATAATGAAGATGAAAAACAATTGTAGTACAGGACTGAAAATGCAAGATTTATGTTAACTAATATTTTTAAAATGCCTTTGATCATTTATACATCAAGACATATATATTTACTTATTTAGAAATAATTAGAAAAATAAAATTAGACTACATTTTTATAGTTAAATGCTACTGCACCATGCACACATTTAAATAAATTATTGTCAATTTTAAATTTAGAGCTTATTTTACAACATAAGAGCATGCCTGTTATATTATTGAGCACACATGTCTTTACTGCTTATCATATTTCCTGGAGAATAATTAAACCCAGAAAACACAACATTCATAAAGTAATCATTTTATCATACAGGTTTGGTGGAAGCTTGCTGCTTGCAATTTAATACAGTTTACTTTTTATAGCTTTCAGTATGCTGATTTGTTTTCTGGTAAGTTGATTTCTTTTTTTTCTCCCTGTCGTTCTTATTTTTGGGCTCCTGTATAGGTGGTTGAGATAAAATTCCTTGAGTGTCAGTTGTCTGAAACAAAAAATGCAGAGGAACATAATAATCACACTTTTCCTTTTTCATTGCTGGAGTGATTTCTAAGTGTGTGCCAGAAAAGATACCCTTATTTTGGGAGATTTTTCCATCCTTTGAGTTGGTGTGACATTGGACATAATATACAAAAGTTTGTTACCTGGAGTGCTTGCCCCACTGCAAAAATGCTTAAAGATAGCATTTGCTGTGTTTTGTTGTTCAGCAATCCATACTAGAACCTTTTTTTATCTTGTATAAAGCTAACGACGTGAGCCATTTGTTTTTATTTCTTGGGAACTACAATGTCTGACTAGAATGCCATTAATCCAGTTGGCTAATAAGATTAAGGGCAGATAAACCTCCTGGGTTTAATGATTCTATTAATATAAATGCTTTCTGTTAGCACAAAAACTGTGACATGATTTTGTGTTGTTGCAAACAATGCATCGAGCATTAAGTGCCATAATTTTGATGCATTTATTGCTTCATAGAGTTTCACTGCATGAGTACATTACTTGCTTCATTAAGTATGTTTTGAGATATAATGTTTCTTTAAATTTACAAACTGTTCACAGAATTGCTTGATTGGCTCAAGTGGGTCATGTGATATCATGACTCCATTTTTAAATGTTAGGTCTGATTATTTATTTATATCTCTGAAGAAGTTCAGGGATGTATTAAATGAACAAAAGTGCTAAGTTAATCTAGACCAGTGTTGGAGACTGTTTCTTTTACTGGCTTCAGTGGAATTGTTTGTTTTGTGTTTTTTTTTCTATCATATTTATACATATTTTGGGAGGGTAACTGTGTGTCTGGACTTGAATGTCTAACACATAATCTATATTTCTCCAAAATCATTTCATTTTCTCAAATGCCTGTGAAAGAACTGAGAGATCTAGAAGAAAGGTTTGTATTAAGGGGGTATGATAAAAGGAAGTATCTGATAAGTTAGTTGTAGTAATACAAAGAACAGTAAATGAAGGAAGGCTTTATTTTTCCTCAGATCCACCTGCATGTGTGAATAATGTAGATGAGCTTAGGTGCAGGGTAACAGTAACATATTCTAAGGCCTGTAAAGGTGTAGTTGACATTATTAAAAAAACATTGGGATGTCATGACCACAAGTACAGACTTGAACGCTATAATAGGTGAATGTCCCAGCATAGTTTATAAGAAAAATACCCCAAATGTCTTATGGGGTATGATAGCAGGAAACAACGACATGATTCTTATAAAAATAAAAATAATACCAGACCTTGTTTTAACTGCAGTTTTTGCAGTTATACAGATCAAGCAGGTGCATTTTTTTCACTCAGACCAGAAAAAGGTCTATACATTTTCAGTGGAGACAACTTGTAACAGCAGTCATGTAGTTTACCTAGCAGTGTGTAAAATCTGGAGTAAATTTTACATAGGTAAAACAGACAGAAGACTGAAATAAAGGGTAAGAGAACATCTGAATGATATAAGAAACACTATGGTTAGGAATGCATTAGCTAAACATGTAGCAGGACATCCCCAGATCATATATTTAGGCTTCAAGTTATACATATGGTGCAGGAAAGTCTCAGGGGAGGTGATATTAGAAATAAAACAGAGTGCTTAGAAAGCAAATGGATTATTAAACTAAGAGCACATACAGGGTCAGTACTTAATGATAAAGTACCACTGAAACCAATGTTGAAAGCACGTCCTCTTTTTAAATAAGAAGGGAGGTTTAACAAACTCCCTTTCAACCCCCACATTTTATACACATTCACTTTTTTATATATGTTTACTAATAGTAATGTATATATTTAAAATGTTATAGTAATGTATATATTTAAAATGTTCCTTCATTGAAGGTTGTGTGTTAGGCCCGGCAAGCCAGCACATAAAACTCTACTGCCAATCATTAGCGGACCGGAGTTTCGCTGTGGTGACTCCTAACCGGGAAAAGCCGAAAGACACAAACATATTTAAAATGTTATCTCTTTAAGAGTTTTGCTAGGATGTCATGCGATTTTTTCACTTTGTTATTTAATGGGCATTGAGTTAGTTAGATTTTATGCATCTGATGAAGCAGTTGTAATACTGCGAAAGCACTTATGCCTATGCCTGTGCCTGTTTCCTGAATAAACTGTTGCTGGTTTTATGATAGTCTGGTGTTGCCTCATCTTACTTCTGATTGTTGGATAACATTTTCTGTGTTTTGTTGTTCAGCGATCCATACTAGAATCTTTTTTTCTTGTATAAAGCTAACGGCATGAGCCATTTGTTTTTTTTTTCCTTGGGAACTACAATGTCCTAATAGAATGCTGTGAGTCCAGTTGGCAAATAAGATTAAGGGTGGATAAACCTCCTGGGTTTAATGATTCTATTAATATAAATGCTTTCTGTTAGCACAAAAACTGTGACATAATTTTGTGTTGTTGCAAATAATGCATTGAGCATTAAGTGCCATAATTCTGATGCATTTATTGCTTCATAGAGTTTCACTGCATGAGTACATTACTTGCTTCATTAAGTATGTTTTGAGATATAATGTTTCTTTAAATTTACAAACTGTTTACAGAATTGCTTGATTGGCTCAAGTGGGTAATGTGATATCATGACTCCATTTTTAAATGTTAGGTCTGATTATTTATTTTTATCTCTGAAGAAGTTCAAGGATGTATTAAATGAACAAAAGTGCTAAGTTAATCTAGACCAGTGTTGGGGACTGTTTCTTTTACTGGCTTCAGTGGAATTGTTTGTTGTTTTGTGTTTTTTTTTCTCATATCATATTTATACATATTTTGGGAGGGTAACTGTATGTCTGAACTTGAATGTCTAACACATAATCTGCATTTCTCCAAAATCATTTCATTTTCTCAAAGTATGCCTGTATAATTTTCGTAATTTTGGGGAATGTCCATACTTTACAGGTTACTTTTAACAAAATATCACAAGTTGGTAGAAAGGTACCACCCTTGCTATACATACATATTGATGCAATAGTGTTTCAGTGATTTTTTTTTTTTGTTACTGTTTGCACTGCTTAGCCCATTAAGAATTCTTGGGCTTCCTAGATACTAGTGATTGACATTGCCCAGCACTTAATGCAGTGCTTAACAACAAATATTTTCTAATTCATGCATATTAAGTAAATAAATAATTAGCATTGTCATCTGTGGTATTTGTGCATTATGTTTACAGTTTTTGTGAGTCCTGCTCTTTACTATAGACTTTACAGACTTCTGTCAATCTCTATCTCTCTCTCCCTGTCTTCTCTCTCTCTCTCTATTTTTCTCTCTGTCTCTCTCACTCTCTTTATCACTGAGAAAAACAGCAAAATTATATCTGCTGCGGACAACTGCTAGTATAAATTATTTTCAGTGTTTGTGAGCTGGAGTTTACAGTGAAGGTCCAAAACAAAACTCCTCTCAACAAAATTATTTTTGTGCTGGACATTTACTTCGGCTGGCAGATGATTTTTTTTTTATAATGAGATGAAGCCACATGAAAGCTGGAAAAATGAGATTGTGTATAACTCCTTACTTATGCATCATCAAGGTACAAACCCATGAAAGGGGCATGTCCCCCACATTCCCTTAGTTAGATATACCAACACCATGATCTGAAACAACTGTATTAAAAAAGGAATCAGTACCAATGGTTATAGAGAAACTGTGCCAGCAGTAACTGCTTTATTACAAATGGAGATCAAGGGTTAACAGTGGGGAGCTGAACTTTACCTGTAGTAACCTCTCCTTACTCTCAGTGACTAGGGAAACTGTGTGTTTATGGTCTGAGAAGAATAGACAGGCTCTAGTAGTTACAAGTTCACTTTTTAGTCAAGGTAGAGGCAATAATTAAACCAAGACACGTATGAAAAACTGATTGCAATAATTGGAAAAAGTATTCCCAAGTGAAGAGAACACTTGAGCCTATGAAGCATATACGCTATATCACTACTTTACTATTATAGTGCTCTATTTCAGTAATGACATAATCAGTTATGGAGGTTACATGTGGACATTCCTGATGCAGTTTTGGCTGTTAAGCTGCTAGGCAGTGTTTATGTAGATGTCTAGGAGAAAAGTTTCCTTCTAAGAATGTACAGGCTGACTTTTTTCTTTAAGAAAACTGCTCTACATAATATTTGTGAGAAAAAAAACAGGGCTTTAACAGCAAGAATGATTCATATAAGCATAATGCTGCTTTTTTTCACTTCCAGGAAAAGAGGTACTGCATGTCTTCATCAACCACTTGAGGGAGCCATTGCCTGGTTCTAGTCCCTGCATCACTCGGGCAAGAGACCAAAGTGTGCTGTTAGCTAAAACACATTCTGCTGGACAAACAAATATCAACAATGAAGTGAACAAGTAAACTTAGGAGAGGGAAACATGGGGCACTGTAACATATTGCTGTTTTCAGAACACGCTCTCTCACACATACAAGCTTTTTTTGAGGCATCTTTTTAGACTGTTCCACGTGTGGAGAAAAATAACAGCTATATTAGTGAACTAAAGAAAACGAAACATGAGTATGACATGGTCCACAAACTAAGTTGCAGAGTATACTAGCTGTGGATTGAAGGGTTGTTGAGTTTACAAAGAAAGTTCCAAAAGATTATTCAACTGTCACTAAGTAAGATGGTTTGAAAAGAGCTGGGGACAGTGCTAAATATTAAACAAAAACAAAAAAGACAAAGTGGAAATGTTTAAACATGCAATCAGCCTTAAATCAATAACTTCAAAACATTAACAAGATGATATATAATTCTTTCTATGATCCATCCATCAGTAATATTTTCAAACTGTAACTCCCTCACCATCTACTTCACACATCTGAGAAACTACTTCTTGCAACCTATAAACCTATACTCCTGCATAGTAGCCAAAACTTGGAATAAGATTGCTATGGACATAAGATCAACACCTACAAGTCCCATTTTTATGTATACCCTGAAAGAATATCTTCCCAACTTCAGACTCTGTACTTGCCCCTTTTCCCATTTATTCCCCCTTCTTATTGTCTTTCTCTTCCAGCCTCTCTTCCATTTCTCTTCCATATTCCTTCCTCCTTGTAATGTACTACATACACACTACCTATTGTACTGCTCTTAGCACTTACCCTTAAAGTCTTTTATTTCCTTTTATATCATCATCTTTAAATCTTGTACCCTCTTCTTTGCCACCTTCCTTTGACCTTTCTTAGCCTGTGATATTCTTCTTATTGTCAAGTTTCTGTTTCTGCTCCTCCTGTACCCTATTACTTCCTCTTTCTCCACAATATTAAAATATATTTAGATAATTATATGTACATATGTCATTTTTTGCCTTTCTCTGATGTAATCATGTTTTTTTCTTCTATTTGTCTCATTTGTACAATGTACTGTAATTCTGCTTGTATGTTTTAAGATCATATGCATTCAGTTTTTATTATGTCTTATGGAGCTTTTCTACCTGGGCCTCTGCTGAAAATGGATTTTATGCCCAGTTGGACTTTTCTGGTAATCAATTATCAAATAAATAAATTATTGCATTAATATATTTGATAAACAAATTTGAGACACTCATCTGAAGGTAAGATTTCACTAGTGACAGAAGTCATGGCAAACGTAGAGAAGCAAAAGTTAATAGCAACAACTTAACATGTTGTTTGAACTTTTCTCTTTTAGTGAAAGTATCACTCAATAGTTCCCATTAAATTGCTAGGTCATTTCCTCAAAGCTAGACTAAAAAAAAAAAAAAAAAAAAAAAACTGTTAGTCCTAAGTGAAGGGGGGGGGGGTAACACTCCACAATCCTCATTCAAGGGACTTTAACCACACAAAACCACGCTCATTTTCTTATTACAATATCCTCCAAAGACATAGAACTTAAGAGGAAAACTTGCACATTTCAAATAATTAAGTGGGTGCCATTGACCCAACAAAGAACACCTCTTTTGACAAACTGCAAAAGCTGTTGGACAGCTGAAACATTACAGACAATGAATGTTTATTTGCACGACATAAAGGGAAACATATCATGTTTTCACAGAGTTGATCACTTTATAATTGTTTTACTGTAGGGAATATAATGACCATCAAGAAGTTCTTTGAAACTACAAAAAAAGTTTATTCGCTCATTTAATAATTATTCATGGGTTATATCCAAGGTTATATGGTGACACTAAATGGGAATTTGTCTATAAAGAGATGAGAGCTATAACTGAGAATTTTAATACTGAACCTAACAGCTAGATTCCAAATGAGTGGTGCAATGCAGAATAGACCAAATATCATGAAATATCAGCTGCCCCAATTTTGGTGAAATTGGAATACTGAAGAGATAGTAAGAGGAGCTAGCCATCTGAAAAAAGGTCATGGAGTAGCATGGGGAACCATTATACAGTTTTCACAGCCATGCATGCATTACTGATAAAGGTCATTACCTGGAGGGAAAATGATGCCATATCATGGTACTTGGTATCCTACAAACTGCTAAAAGGGGACCAGTGTCTGGCATACAAGGCATTCTCCAACCCAATATTGATGGTTTTGCTGTATATTCAAATGGCATCAGAAATACTCAGTCTAGGAATCTAAGCTTCTTCTGCAACATCAACAGAATGATTTGAAGGGACAGGTATGTTTCTCAGAGTAAACTGCTGCTGTGTAACAGATGCCCCATCCACATAAAACAAAGTTCATCCCTGTCCATATTCAAAAACGACTTAGATCTATGCATGAGAAACAGAAAATTTAACCACAGAACTGTCCTCTGTACTACTAATGGACAGAGGTAGCTCCTAGAAACTTTATCCTATACATGGGTCCCCTCAAATTATCTATGGTAAGATCCTAGTCATTCTTATTAGGAGTAATATATAATTATCAACCATGGGATGGGTAATGACTTTAAAGATGGCTACACATTGAATAACAGCTTAATTCTGGTTCCCCCAGTCTGAAAACAGAAACTTAGCAGAAAAAGCCAGTGGACATAGATTTCTGGGTAAATTTCAGTAACTGACTAGTAAGTGCACTGCTTGGATGCCAGAAAAAAAGAAATATTAAGGATCTGGAGGGAAATCAGCTTCAAAAGGTGAGGAAAACACACAGACTGGGAGAAGTATTGCAGTGCTTCAGCAAGAAGCAGTGCAAGTTCCAGACATGACTTCCAGTAACCTAGAGGAAAGTATAATCTGCACACTAAACTGGTTAAAATAAACAAAGCACTGATGCAGAATATCAACAAAAAACAATAAAAAGCTGGAAAAATGGAAGAAGCTTTAAACAGATATTCAGAATAAGATGACAGATCTACAAAATTCAGAGGTTGAAATAAAGAAAAAGCTGGCAGAATATAAGACTGCACAAGAAGAGATGTTTCAAAAAATAATAGAATTAGAGGACAGAGCATGTAGGGAAAGCCTGCAATTTTCTGCTGTACCAGAGAAGCTGGAAGGAACAATTTTCTGAAAGCACAAATAAACAACTGGACTGGTATTCCACAACAGGAATTGTTAATTGAAAGGGCACATTATGTGTATGCTCTAAATCTGGTTACTAAAAAACAACCTAGACCTTTAATAGTAAAGATGCAGTCTTATTAGCAGAAGGAGTTGATTCTGACAAAACTATGGAAGAAGTGCAAGGTACTAAAAGTGGGAGACAGCAGAGTATTTGTGGAGAATTATTACTCATTGTACACCAGGCAGAACAGGAGTAAATATATTCCATTATTTAGAGAATGTCGAGAAGCAGGCATGAGATTCAAACTGCTGTACCCAGCCATCTTCAAAAAATATTTCCTTGGGGGGACAAATTAATTTTTTGATGAAGTACATGCTATGGAGGAAATACAAAAGTATGTCCAACAAAGGGTGAGCTGTGAAAAGTAGAGTTGTGTACACTTACCATAAATGTAGATGTTCGAGTGTATTCACTGTTGCAGTCATTACACTTGGGTTATCCTGCTGGCAGACTACCCTCAGTCAGCCTGAATTCCAAAGTCTAGGTCCAGCGTCGGTTGCTGTTGCCTCTTCCCTGACGTCAGAGTGCCAGGGGTATAAAAGATGCAGCCGACGCCATTTTCTTCAGTTTTTCTTGCCCCACATGCCCTCAAAAGGGTAGGCTAAAAAATATGCCAATAAAATATGCATGCACCAAAATATATTATACCTTCATCTACAAGAAAATACACCACATAGGTTGTATAGATTAGAGAAGTTCAGATAAGTCCCAGCAAAGAAATGGGGGATGGTGGGTGGGTAACCTGGACTGCAACAGTGAATACACTTGAACATCTACATTTATGGTAAGTGTACACAACTGTACTATGTTCTTCGTGTTTCACTGTTGCAGTCATTACACTTGGGTTGAATCCCACAGCTATGGTTGGAAGGCTGCAGCTAATAAAGCATTAGGAGTGGCTATGAGGCCCTGCAGAACTGCAGTGGCAAAGCCTGCCCTGGATTTAGTGTAGAGTGGTAAATGATAGTGCTTTGTAAAGGTATGCACTGAACTCCAGGTAGCAGCCTCTAAAATGCCTTTGGTTGGTACGCCCCTGAGGAAGGCTGCTGAAGTGGCTGCCGCTCTGCTTGAATGTGGCCTAATGCCCTTAGGCAGTGGCTTGCTATGTTATGAATAGCAGAGATGAATGCAGTGGCCTATTCACTTAGAAATAGTGTGCTTTGAGATAGCCTTTCCTTGTGATCCTGCAGCATATGCCACTAGTAGTTTCTCCGTCTTTCTGAAAGCTTTGGTTCTGTTCAAGTAGAAGCGTAGTTGTCTGTGTATGTTCAAAGAATGCAGAATTCTCTCCTCCTTATTCTGTGGGTTTGGATAGAAAGTAGGCAGATGAATAGCTTGGTTAAGGGCCACACTGGAGACTACCTTAGGCAGAAATGTCAGGTTTGTCCTCAGAGAAACCCTGTCTGTTTAAAAAATGATAAAGGGTTCCACAGCCATGAGTGCCTGCAGCTCTGAGACTCGCCTTGCAGAAGTTATTGCTAGGAGCAGAGCTGTTTTCCAAGATAAAAACTTTATATCAGCTGTAGTGGCTGGCTCAAAAGGAGGCAGGGTGAGTTTTTCCAAGACATAATTGAGGTCCCATGCAGATATTGGTGATCTCTTTGGAGGCCTTGAGATTTTGGCTCCTCTGAGGTACTGCCTTAACAAAGGATGAGAAAAGTTTGGTGGCTCTGTATTGTAATGAGCCAAAATGGCAGAGGCATGAATTTTAATTGATGAAAAGGATAGGCCTTTGTCCAGCATCTCAGTTAAGTATTGCAAAATCTGAGGAATATTTGGTACAACTGTGTCAATTCCTTGTGCCTGGTTCCAAGCACAAAATCTCTTCCATTTTCCAGCATAAGATTTTCTGGTACTAGGCCTTCTGGCCTCCAAAAAGACATCCATCACAGCTTTAGTGAGGGGCGCATTTTGTATGGCAACATTATCCTCCATGCTGCCAGATTTAAGGTCTTTAGCTGGCTGTGCAGGATCTGATTGTCTTGTTGGGACAGTAGATGAGGTATTTGAGGCAAGGTCCAAGGCGAGCATTGAGACAAGTTCCTTAGAATTGGATACCAGTACTGGCGGGGCCAGTCTGGGGCAATCAGTATCATTTTTGGCTTCTCTTGTCTGACCTTTAGGAGTACCTTGGGGAGGAGAGCCAGTGGAGGAAATGCATATACTGCTAAGTTTTTTCAGCTGAAAGATAGGGCGTCCACTTTCCATGCTTGTCTGTGATAAGTCCTTGTGCAGAATCTTTTTAGTTGGTAGTTGTGAGGAGAGGCAAATAGATCTATCTCTGGGCATCCCCATTTCCTTGTTATCATGCTGAAGACTTGTGGATCCAATTTCCACTCATGGGGATCCATGAGGTTTCTGCTTAGTTCGTCTGCCAGAGTATTTATCTTTCCTGGCAGGAATTGTGCCTGCAGATGTACTTGGTAAGTCAATGCTGTGTCCCACAAAGTCATGGCTAGCCTGCAAAGGGGGTAAGAATGAGTGCCTCCCTGCTTGTTTATATACCACATGACCATGGTGTTGTCTGTTTTTATCAGTAGTTGTCCCGGATGAAGTAGGTCCTTGAAGGCTGTCAGGACATTCTGAACAGCTAGCATCTCTTTTTGATTGATATGTAGATGCATTTGGTTTGTGGACCATGTGTCTTTAATACACCTTCCTGCCATGTGGCCCCCCCAGGCATAATCTGATGCATCCGTTGTTAATGTTTGCCTGGCTGGGGATAAAGTGAATGGCTGCCCTTTGTTCTGGTGACAAGCCTTCGCTCACCATCAAAACTCCTGTTGCAGGCAGGGAATGAGGGTAATTATTGCTTCCAGACTGTGGCAATGTTGAGTCCAAACACTTTTTAGGTACCATTGAAGTTTCCTCATATGCAGTCTCGCATATGGAATTAGTAGAATGCAGGATGCCATGAAGCCCAAAGCCTGCAGAATTTTTCTTGCAGATAACTGGGCCTTTGTTGCCAACAGGTTGAAACAGGTAGTCAGTTGTCTTTGTTTGTCTGGAGTGAGATATGCCATCTGGGCAGTTGTATTTAAGCTTGCACCCAGGAATATTATCTCTTGAGAGGGTACTAGTTTTGATTTCTTTTCATTGACTGTGTACCCTAGGCCTGTTAGAAATCTCTTTACAAACACCAGATGCTATAGTAGAATGTCCTTGTTCTCGGCTTGAATGAGGCAGTCGTCCAAGTAAGGATATATTTGTATTCCTGTTTGTCTGCAGAATGCAATTACTGGTGCCAGGCACTTTGTGAAGACCCTGGGTGCAGTAGATAAGCCAAAGGGCAGTGCAGAGAATTGGTAGTGCATTGAGCCAGCTTTGAATCTGAGGTATCTTCTGCATGTTGGTCTGATTGGGACATGCAGGTATGCCTCTTTTAGGTCTAAAGTCACAAGCCAAGCCTTCTTGCCCAGCATGGACAGAAGTTGCTGTTAGAGTCAACATTTTGAATTTTGATATATCCAGAAATGTGTTTAGAATAGATAGGTCCAGTATTGGTCTCCAGGTCTTGTCCTTTCTTGGGACCAAGAAAAGTCTTGAATAAAATCCTTGTCCCTGCTCTTGCTCTTGTACTTGTTGAATGGCCCTCATGTCCATGATGGAAGAGACTTGCTTTTGTGCCTCTGCCCATTGATGTTTTGGCAGGTCTGGCCAACCGTTTGTCCTTGGCAGGGTATGGAAGTGAAATTTGTAGCCTTGTGACACTATGTCTAGGACCAATTTGTCCTTGGTTATTATGTGCCAATTTTGAGAAAAAAGTGCTAGTTTTCCTCCTAAAGGTGCTGCCAGAGGATAAGTGCTTGGTGCAGGCAGGGGGAAGTCATTGGGACTGTTTCCTGTATGGCTGTGATTTGTCTTCTCCACTTTTGGAGGTAGAAGCACCCCATTGTTTAGACCTGTATGAACCCTGGGGCTGGGATCTGCCTCTTGGACGTCTGTATCTGCCCCTTTGTGGTCTGTCTGACACTGGAATGGACCAATTCTTTGTAGGCCAGTGTCTGCTAAATCTAGGTGGCTGTACCTGTAAGAAATCCTTAACCATTTGCATAGATTTAGCTTTGTCCTCCATTTTCTTTAACACCTCTTCTGCTTTAACACCAAACAAGGTATCATGCTGTAATGGAGCATCTAATAATTTTGCTTTGACATGATCAGGCAGATTCTGTTCCTTTAACCAAGCATGCCTCCTGATGACAGAACCCATAACAGCGGCCCTGCAGGAGGCCTCCAGAGAATCAAAACCACATTGCAATGTATGCTTTCCCACATGTTCTTAGCGTTTGAAGAAGACTTCGGATCTGAAATTCAAACACGAAAATCTCAGGAGTCGGCCGACCGGCACTTGCGAACTGCTTATGCTTCAGGCACCGTGCAGCAAGAAAGACTGAAGAAAATGGCGTCAGCTGCATCTTTTATACCCCTGGCGCTCTGACGTCAGGGAAGAGGCGACAGCAATCGACACCGGACCTAGACTTTGGAATTCAGGCCAACTGAGGGTAGCCTGCCAGCAGGATAACCCAAGTGTAATGACTGCAACAATGAAATACAAAAACATCAGAAGGAGGGTCTGATTCATGTCCTTCTGGTGATAAGGACTACAGAGAGAGAGAATGCATCCATGAAATCTTTTCCACTGTTTTAATGGAAAATGCCTGACAGAAGGAAGAAAACATAAGAGTTGACTAGAAGAATCAAGAATACTTTGGACATGAAACAGAAACATGGTTTGGGAGATGGTGATGAACAGAAATAAAGCTAGTAACTTGGAAACTGACAAACATGGGATGATAAATCAATAATTACATTTGTGTAACATGACAGAACAAGAAAATCTGAAAAACTGGACTTCCTTGGACTTTGTTAAAGTTGTAGGGGACTTTACAGTATATGCATGTGCCCTGCTTCATGTTATTAATACTTGGAGAATAAAATCCATAACTTGATAACTGACAAATGTGGGATTACCTAGCAATAATTATACTTGTGAAGCATGGCAGAACAAGAGGATTTGGAAATATTGGATTTCTATGGACTTTGGTGAACGTGTTGGTGACTCTAAAGTATACGCCATACTTCATGTCATTAATCTTCAGAAAAATACTTGGGAGAAGTAAAGAGGAGGAAGAAAGTTAACTGTAAGTAAAAAAATTGCTTAATGGTACTACTTTAATGGTGCATGACTTTCTTTGCAAGCTACGAAGTAAAGTTTTTGCAGTTTTTTTTAAATGTAATAGAGATACTAATATAAACAAGTGTTTTTTTTTCTTTTTCCCCCTTTTCTCTCTTTTTCCTTGTTCAGTTAAGAAGTGTAGGCACTGCAATGTAAAAAAAAAAGGGGGAGGAAGAAAGAGTCTGGTTAAGCATGACAAAAGAAAAATGAGCATGATTTTTCTCATGCTTGCATGGGGGCTTGACTGGGTCAAGGCCCTTGGCTTTATCCAGTAGCAAGTTTTAACAGAAAGCAAGTAAATGAAAAAGAACATTGAATATTATAAGACTTTTTTCTGGTAAACAATGTATACTTAGCAATTTTGTGTCTGGTCTGCATGTCCACAGAAGACAATCTGATAAAGAGAAATGGCTTGGAGAAAGTGTATACTGAAATCATTCAAGTGTTTTCTCAGCTGGGAGAGCTATAAACATAAGACAAACCAGACAGCACTTACTAAAAGCATAGACTGTACCATGCCTCTTAGCATGAATGACCTTTGTTTTTGGCTAACCCTAGTCTGTCTGTGTGGCTATAAGTTTAGAACTTTTGTTGTTATTAGGAAGGTAAAACTTCAAAGTTTGAAGATATTCATAGTTTTCTGTGTTATTATTATTAAGTGAATAGGTTTTAGGGGGGTATTGGGGGTTGTTTTTTTTGTGTGCTTTCAATAAAACAAAAAAAATGTGTAAGATGTTACATAGGCTCAAATAGATATGACAAGAAACAATTGTGTAAAAGTCCAAGCTGCCAAACAATATATGCATGTATCATAAAAATTGGAACTAGATATTTAACAAAAAAGCAGTTATACATAAAAAGTGGAAATAAAACTATATAAGAAAATGATGCTTCCTGTAATGTGCAATCTGAATGGTCTCACAGATAAATACAAAAAACAAAGAGTAGTTAACTATATTTAAAAGTTCAACTTAACTAAAGTTCAGTTATCAGTTCAACCAGCTTATAATAGCGCATAAAATACTCCATTAACCTGATAACACCCCTGCCCTCAAACATATTCTCACCCCTCATAGTGCCCCAGGCCATTACGCTCAGCTGATAAACTGATACTGACCCAAAAATCCAACAACTCTGCCGGCGATGCTATATTTGCCAACTCAACCGGTAAAATCTGGAATCTACTCCCTACTACCATTACCAAGGAAACCTCACTACCCCATTTAAAAGAGAACTCAAAAAATACCTCACATCTCATTGGCTGTGCTCTTGTTCTAAACCTGACTAACAACTTCAGTAATACATGTCTTGGTACCCAACCTGCTGTTTAGCCAAATATCTATGCCTCATAGAATTTGAATGTCTAAGCATTGTGAATTATGAGATCTGATTATATTCTATGTTCACATTTTCTGATACGTCTTTGCCAATCAGATGTAAGTCTGCACATTGTGTATATTGATATCTGCCTATACTCTTTGTCTATATTTTTCTAAACATGTCTGCCTGAGTTTATCACTCAATGATGTATGTACTGTCTCTTTTTTGGTATGTGGAGATTTTCTCCCCGGGCCCTCCACTGAAAATGGACATATATCCAGTCGGACTATCCCAGTCAACAAATGTAAAATAAAATAAAATAAATAAATAAATAAAAAATATAGAGTGCAAATAGCTATGCTACAGAAGACGCATCTGGAAAGAACTCAACATATGAATTTGATAAAGACAGGTTTTCAGGATGGTTATTCAGCAGAATACCTGTGGCAAAGGAAAAGAGGAGTCCTTATATTAGTTGCAAGAAGAACTCCAACAGTGATAGAATAGGGAAAAAAGACAGTAATGGTAGATCTATATTACTAAGGGGCTGCCAGCAAGGGGAGAAGGATCACACTGGCATGTATTTATATTTCACCTACAACTGCTATAATGGAGCTTAATAAAATTCTGGGAGAAATAATCAGCTTTCAGCAATGAATATTACTTATAGGTGGGGACTGGAATTGGGTTTGCAACAGCAGAGATGTGTCTGGGGGGCCAGAAGGAAAAATATAACAAAGGAAGGTAGATTTTTGAAGAAATTTATGAAAATGTTTGACATGGAAGATGTGAATTCAGTACTAGGAGTTCATAGTGAATTTATATATTATTCTCCAAGATACAAAACTGGGCTAGGCTAGACAGACGTTATACTTTACAGGAACATGCGCATTTAATTGCAGGTCTTGAAACACACCCAAACTATTTCAGATCACTTGCCAATAATAACTAAAATAAAAACAGAAGGTAATGAAATAAAAATGAGACATCTGTGCTTTCCTACCTATCTGTTGAAAAGAGACACATTTAAGGAATGGGTTTTAGAAATTATCCAGGAGCTATTAGAGACGATAGATATTAATTCTGAAAATATAACTAGGGGGTGGGATAAAATTAAAGTGGAGTTTAAAACTAGGGTGAAAATAAAGGAAAGGGAGATATGGTTATAAAGTAACAAGAATTATTTGGGGGGACTGACAAATGTTAAATTATTGTAAAATAGGGGGAATCCCACACAACAAGAAGTGGAGCAAGTGCAGAATGCTAAACAGAAAATAAGGGATTACCTCGATAATATGCATGAATTTAGAAAGAGTGCTGTCAATCAACTGCTTTTGATAACTCTACAGCACAAACGCTTTTAGCACAATGACTCAGGAAACAGAAAGTAGAAAGGGCTATCACCAAACTTAGAAATGTTTCGGAAATTTCATGAAAGTCTGTATAAAGCAGAGAAATATGGAAATCAAGAAAAGGTGCAAATGGAAATGTTTATGGAACCAGCTTCATACAGGCCCATTTCAATACTAAACCATGATTATAAAGTGTTTATGTCTATAATGGCTAAAAGAATGGCAAAAGTGATGCCAAAATTGATAGATACAGATCAGTGTGGTTCTTTGAAGGGGTGGCAGACATTTGATAACATTAACAGAACACTGATGATCCAGAGGGAAGTAGAATGTAAGAAAATACCACTGTTGTTGGTGAGTCTTGATGCAGAGAGAGCATTTGACAGAGTAAGCTGGGACTTTGGGAGCAGGGCAAGGGAAGTAGTTGTTTTCCCTGATAAAATTATAAGATTGATTACGAGTATATATGTGGGCTCAGAGGTGATACATTAAAGTGTGTGGGGTCCTCTTTGATAATTTTTGCTCAAGTAAAGAAACCAGGCAGGGGTGTCCTCTTACCATTGGCGAAGAAAATAAGGGACTCAGAAATTCAAAGATATAATTGGTATGGTAGTCAAGAAAAGCTGGCTCTATTTGCAGATGATATTATTTTATACTTGACAAAACCAGAAAGAGAAATTACAGTGTTGTGGAACATTTTAAGACAATTTCAAATATTCTCGGGATACAAAATTAATGAAGCTAAAACAAAGGCAATAATGATAAATTATGTACCCACATATGCACTGGTCCTGCCATATTCATATTTATGGGGACATGATGGAATGAAGTATTTCGGAGTATGGATTAAAAATGATTCCATGGTGGCAGCTAAGAATATGTGGGAGGAGACTAAACAGAAAATAATACAAAACTGAGAAACTAGAGGCTTTTTATACGCCAAGTAGACTCCGAAGAATTTTTCCACAGGTAGACAGCAAATGTTGGACATGTCATGGGGAAGAAAGAGGTAACTGAGAGCATATTTCCTGAGAGTGTAATGAGTTGGCAGACTTTAAAGATTCCCTGCAGATTGCTCTGTCAGAGATACTGGGTGAGCAACCTGATGTAAGTAAGAAAATAATTTTTTTGAGCTGTGATACAGAATTGGAATTGCCTAGACGTAGTAAGGTCTTGCTGAGTCTAACTATGGTGGCTGCCAAAAAAAACAATTACTAGAAAATGGAAATCAAAGCCTAAACCAACTTTACATAGTGAATATAATAACAGAGATAAAGCAACTGGAATTGTGATTTTTAGAAAAGGGAAGGAGCAAACTGCATAGGAAAAATTGGGAATTGTGGGAACATTATATGCAGAGGAGGAATGAGGTTTATAAAAAGTCAGAATATGAATGAGCTATGTAATGTTTCCAACTACATTTGTTTCAACAGGGTCAGTGATGCATAATGTTTGCAACTAAAATTGTATTAATGTGGTTTGTTTTTCATTTATACAAATGTAAGATTGTCTATGTCATACGTGATAATTTAATAAAGATATTTTTGTTTAAAAAATGTGGAATGGGTAAGGCCAATGTATTACGAAATGGGATAAGTTATTTCAAGCACAAAAAGGCAATTGGCTAGGCTTAGAATGGCCTGCAATGGCAGATAACCTAGTACTTACCTATGAACCTGTAAGAAGAAGAAATCATCCTGCTGCCCATGTAGATCCAACTAAGGCCATCCAGTTTGAGATCCTTCCTCACCAACACAGAGGTTACTGAAATGAAGTAAAGCAAATTTGTTTGAGTTTTCTGACAAAGCAGACCGGATGATTTGTTTGATGTCTGTAATTTGGAAAACTAGTACAAACTGTGACACTGAACAGAACATTAACAACAAAGCACAGAAATGGAAATCAGACCAAGTGAATCAGATTTCATCATGCATTGAATGGACTCAAAGTGATAGAACAAGGAACATTCATATCTATCTGCTCTCATTCACAAAGAATATGGGGAGTTGTGCATAGCTCACTAAGCAGAAGAAACTCTTTCTTTAGCAGATGTAATTGATAACGTTGTAATTCTTGAACATCTGTTTTCAGAGCTCTGGTGGGTTGATGAATTAAGATGCACACACACCATATAAACATTTGTTGGTGGATGCTACTAGGTTCACACTAATTTTTTTTTTTTTTGTTTTTAGAGAACAGAATGTGCCTAGAGATGGAAAGCATGAAAAGAGGTAATTCATTCTGGGAAAATTCATTATGATTTGAGGTTAGCAAGAAAGAAAAGTAGCAGACTGTTTAAACATGAAACAAGATCCCACCTTCTTCTGCTGATAGCACTACAACTCAAAGAATCACACTTACAATGTATTAATAGAATGATTTATTTATTGATTCTGGGACAAATTATTTTAACATTACAGTTTTTCTCTCTCAACGACTGTCCTGATGACAACTCTACCTGCATCCATTCAGTTTATTTGTTTCATGAGGTAAGAAACAAGTATTCCTGAGCTAAGCAAGAACCCTATGACCCATTTGTACCTGCCTGGCTAGCCCAACCATTTCATTCATTCCTGCTGACAGTTAAGTGGGAGGAAGTAGGACTAACTTGCTTAATCTGTGGAAGGGACCACACCTTTCCTCGTGGAGCATCTCCACCTTGCTATGGCTCACAAAGCACTGCTACAGCTGCTTGAGGCAGACAGCATGCCTCTCTAAGCTTCTGCAGCTACATGTGTGCACACGTGGACATTGAATGCCTCTGCAGGCTTCTACATCACCATGTATGCATACATGGGCAGAACATGTCTCTGCATGCTTCCTCAATTGCATGTGTACACACATGAGCAGGGCATGTCTCTGCATGTTCCTTCAGCTGCATGTGTCCCCACATGGGCAGTGCGTGCTTTTGCATGCTCCTTCAACTGCATTTGCATACAAATGGCCAAGGCATACCTATGCATGCATGCATGCAGCTATGGCAGCATGCATGTGAGCACACAGGAGCAAGTCATGCCACTGCATGCTTCCTCAGCTGCATGTATGTACAGATGGACAGTATATGTCTCTGCATGCTCCCTCACCTTATTATACATTAGCATTGCATGTCTCTGCATGTTCTCTTAGCTGCATATGTGCACACATGGGCGGGACATGCCTCTGCTTGCTCCGTCAACCACATGTGTACACACATGGGCATTTCATGCCTCTGCAAGCTTCTGCAGTCACATGTGTGCACACATGGGTGGTGCATATCTCTGCATGCTTCTCCAGCTGGATTTGTGTATACATGGGCAGGGCATATCTATGCATGCTAACTCAGCTGCATGCATGTATCTGTGGGAGCATGCATGTGTGCACACATAAGTAGGACATGTCACTGCATGCTTCCTCAGCTGCAGTGTATACAGATGGACAGTGTATGTCTTTGTATGTTACCTCAGCTTATTATATGTCAGCACACATAGGAATTGCATACCTCTGCATTTTCTCTCAGTTGCATATGTGCACACATGGGCAGTGCATGAATTTGCATGTTCTCTCAGTTGCATATGTGCACATATGAGTAGTGCAATGCTCATAGGTTCATGCTACATCAAGGTAACATCTGGTGCTCCTGCAAGGTGTCATGCATATGGTGAGATAAAGCCACTTCAAAGCCCCCCAAAGGGGCAAATTATCTGAGACTGCTCACTTCTATCCTCTCAGCCTGTTTCATCAGGTGCCTGATCCACAGATTTTACCTGGGTCACCACCACAGCTGGCTAACTTTGTAGTTTTTTTTATTACTGGCTCTTATCTCTCTCTCTCTCTCTCTCTCTCCCTTTCTCTGTTTTGTTCTCAGACCTCATGGCTTTGTGAAATGTGAGGAATAGAGGCTGACTGAAGCGATGAAAACAAGTTTTTGATATAGACATTTTCCAGTTTGAAAGAACTTTCATTGAGGGCTAGAGTTAAGACAGTGTCTAAAGGTTCCACTGTGGAAGTTGTTTTTACATTGTATATTCCAGAGGTACATGTTGCCACTCTGCTCATGAATAAACTACAAGGTGCTGAAATTGATGGTTGGGGATGGGGTGAAAAAGCAATTTATATTCACAACAAGTCAAAGTGAAAAGCGAAGCGCTTTGCCTGGATAAGCACTCAGTGCAGTGATGTGTGCGGTTATCTTCAGATACAAGTAATGGACTACTTATGCAAGGGTAAAGGACATCTGCTGCTCTGTGTATTTTTACATTTAGTACAGTACTTGCTCTGTCACCCTAAGTAAAATAAGCATGCTTTCACCCACCCACCCGCATAGACATAACATCTGCTCAGGGTAATTGCTCCAAGTTGATGCTGGTTGGTGAACATGTGAAAGAACAGGATCTGCTGGTTGGTAAGGCAAACCTAACCAGTGAATGTGACAGAGTTGTTCCTTGAGTATCAATCTGGAAGCAAATGAATGTAAGAAAAGGTCTGATGTAGAATGCTGCCGCTATTTCTAGTCAATAAATATCTTACTCCAGTTTGATGCTCATTTTCAAAGGCAAGCACCTTCCTGTTTCCAGGCTGCAGTAATCATTAAGTCTTGAAGACAGAGTTGCATATTTGCTGAAATAAAGGTGTGAGTGAGACATTCATTTTTTTCTTCTACTTGTGGTGCGCTTAAGGCACAATGCACAGGAAAAAAAAAGCACAAAACCAAACCAAACAAAACAAAACAAAAATGTCACTGTATTAAGCCTTATTGGATCACTTAGTCTGTTCTTTGCTAGTTTGATCTCAGTTTTGTTTGCTGAATCAAGAAACTGCAACAAATTTCCTAGCAGCCTTGCTGGCCCAAATGCTTTAATGAGCACATCTACTGGCAGGGAATCCCTATAGATTGCCATGTATTTGCAGAGCCCTCTTCTTTCATGCAGGATTATTAAGTAGGAGATGGAGGTGGAACATTGGGATCAAAGTCCCTTTTTCCCTTTAATTTCTTAAGTCACTACATTGTATTATATATGCCAGGAAAAAACAAAGTAATTCATCACACATTAATTTGTTCCTGCAGTCTGCATTGTTTCTTTGCTTTATATTTGCAAATGCCTTTTTCATACAAGAAAGAAGAACAATTTGGTTTGCAGACTGACATTTACTGGGTACTGTCTCTCTAAGGACTGCAGTCCATGAAAAGCTGATGGCAGCTCCTTGATATGCAGTGCTACAGTAACTGTTAATGAGAGAAGTTATGAACATTGCCAGGACTGAGTACAGAAGAATCAGCAAAGGTCTAGTGTAGGAGGTTATGCAATGTGCCTAAAGCAACACGATTAGTGCTGCTGTAGGATTACAGACCCAGACTCCAAACAGCACTGTTTGTTTTTACTGCCAACTACGCCACTCTGCAATGTGCATGCTTGCTGGTAAAATAAACTGATTTGAAAATAACCAACCAGAATAATGAAGTTTTAGCATCTGCACAGTCATTAATAGTTGCATGCAGATGCACACATACAAGTGGACAGATGTGCATGTACACACACACACACACACACACACACACACACACACACACACACACACACACACACACACACAACAGAACATACATTCTAGTCAGTTAATGCATTTCTGGTAATAAGCAGTGTCATCATCTTCTTTCGGCTGTTCCCATTAGGGGTCGCCACAGCAGATCACCTGTGATAAAGAACATAAGGCTTTTAGGGATCATTACTGCTTTAGCAATAGAGGTTCATAAGTTGATTATTGTGCTTAGAAATGTAATTACACTTTAATCAAAGTTTCTTCCTCTTAGGCTTACAGTCAGATCTGAATGAGTAGATAGCTTTGCAGGGCTTAGATTACAGAGTAACCACACAGGTACTACTATCATTATAAAAGCACAGCTGTCTATTCTACTCTCTCCCAGTGTCAAGAGGTCTAATGCTGTTGCTAGAAAGAATAAAAAATTCAGTCTTACACATTTTTTTGTATCACAAGGGGTCTCACAGTATGCTAGAATAAAATAACAAGCATGTAAATGGATAAGTATTCAAACACTAAAAGGTCCTTAAGGATTCCAAAATACCTCCTTTCTTTAGCTTTTGGATGATTACATTAACATTGCCTACACCTGATGTCAACTCTTTGGTGAAACATATTGCTATTTTTACAAGCGGAGGAAAGCAATTCCTTAGAGGTTTACTTTTCTTTTGCGACTATCTCAGAGCACCTATAATCCCTTCCTAAACAAAGTACAGCATTCAGCATTACAAAGTGAATGGTGCAGACATGGATGGTGCATATTCTGAATGCAAAACATGTATTATCTTCATATAATTAGTCTGACATTTTATTTATATTTGTTGACTAGAGTAATGCAGTGATACACATGGGCCCTTTAATATTAACAGGCATAGTTGTTTGGTTAAGTGACTTGCTCGAGCATACCTCTCAATTGTACAGATTTTCGCAGAATGTCCAGATTTTTGCCTTATATTTTTGTCCGTTTTTCATAAAATTGTGGCTTTCTGACAAATTAGTGGCAAATCATTAAAGACTGAAGTAAGAAAATAATGACAGGCATTTGAAAATTGATGCTAATGCAAAACCTGTTATTCTATCATCTTTCTAAGTTTGTAAGAGCAATATTTCAAAACTGTCCCTATTTGTACCCCTTTATTATGGCTTTGTCCAGATTTCTTACTCTAAGAGGTTCACAGCAGGCAAATGGAAGCTGAGGGAATACATGCTGTAATAACGTAATAATTGCAAAACATGGCTCATACCATTAATCCTCTGCGTCGGTCACTAAATAACTGCTAGGGCATTGCATAATCCCACATACAGTGCAATAAACAAAGTTAATTGTCAGCTAAAGTGTGGGACTGAAGAAGTGCCATAATTCCCAGAAAATGTATATACTGAACTGAGCTGCCCTGTGTCTTCAGATGGCATTTGCTCATATCACAAATGGTCATGCACAACAACATAAGGTGGCATGTGTTGTCTGCTGTTCATTTCATATAGCACAGCAATCTTATAGCTGCAGGTGTACTGTATTTTGGGTATTTTGATCTGACAGCCTTTCAGAGAAAAAGTGAAATACGTTTATCACTGCCTATGTTGCCTGTGTATCACTGGGTGTTTTGTTAAAGGTATAAAGGTCTCTGAGAGAGAATAGCGAGGTACAAAGACAACAAACAAGAGGGAAGTGCTTTTTTTTACTACTTGATATTGTGCTTCGTTTACACGTAACTTTACAAGCTTAAGTACATATATTGAGTGCATCAGTACTTGCACAGGAATTTGTCTTTAACAAACTTTTGTTAAGCACTCCAAGTGTTCTTAAGATTGGGTCTCTTGCTAGTGACACATTTAACAATTTTATATTGAATGGAGAGCAACAATTATACATCAAAATCAGGAAAATGTTAAACTTGTTAAGTACTTCCATAGTGCAAGATCCAATCTTTACAGTGGTTAGGGGGTATTTGCCAAAAACATGTTAAAGACACTCAAGCCCTGCTAAGGTTAGGTTCTGCACTAGAAACTATAAGTGGACAGTGCTGTTTGGCAAAGAATAGCTACAGAAGGTAAAACAGCTTTTAAAAGATGCACAAACTTTATTATACCATGCTTACAAAAGAAAACATGGCAGAACAAAGTGTCTAACAACTTTTAAATACATTCCTACATAAAAGCACTTTCTTCCTTTCTGCTGTGTATAATTCTCAACTATCTCCAATTTTGCAGAGCTTTCCTGATTTTGCCTCATATATTGAGCTGTCCCCTCATACTTTTATTTCATTTTAAGGTAAATCACTGTGGAATAAAGTCAGTCAATAATGCCAGACATTAATGTTTCACAGTTCCTATTGTTCAGAATATACATGCCAATGGGAAACCTGTTGCTCTACTCAATGTTTTAAGTGAATTAGAGCAATATTTAAAAAAAAAAGTTCCTAATTCTGATCCTTTGTCCCGCTTTTTGTGGGATTTATTTAGAGTACTAAAGCAAAGAAAATGTGAGATATGATATGCTGCAGTCCAGTTGACAGCTGTTATACCCAGTGAAGCACCTTGTCATCATATGCTTTGTCTTTTGTTTTTCTGTAACTGGTAATACCTGGAAGAAATTGTGTTCCATTTACTGCAAAGAACTGTCTCTTCTATATATTCAAAAAAATGGATGCCAAGATTCACCTCTTGAGCATTTATTTCGACGTGTGCTTCTTTTCTACAATGAATAAGCTGGTTATGACTGGAGACTTGATCATAAAACTCTATATCTTCTTGCCAGTTTCAGGGCATACTCTTAACACTTTATGCACTGTAATCATATTATTACAGTAGAAGGGCTGTGAGTTCAGTTGCACCCCTTTTACACCCTTTGTAGCGTAACATTTAAAGGCAGACACAAGAGACATAAGATGACTGCTGCTCCTACCTTTTCCTTTCAGTAATATCCATTTAAAAATGCATTGGCTACTCACATAAACAATTCTATGACTTGAATTGCCAGCTACACTTTGCCTTTCTCAAAACATGATACATAATATAATAGTCAAATTTCTTACTCAAATTTTTAATCTCACTATTTCTGAAGGAACTATTCCACCAGCATTTAAGCATGCTGTGATACACCCCTTTCCTGAGTTTACACCCCAGGTTTCCACCAGGATGTCTTTCTCAAATTCTAAAATTTTAAATAACATAGTCTAAAATTGGTTGAATGTATAAAAACATGCAGTGAACTGTTCCAAAAGGCAATATGGATTTAACAAAGGTCATAGTGTACTAACAGCTATTTACAGAATCACAGATGGCACTCTTTACAACATTGAGAAAGGCTTACTCCAGGAATCTAGTTTAAGTAGCAAGCCTAACAAGGTGTTTCATACTTACTTTTCAAGACACACCTTCCAAGTGTTATCCAATCCCTACACTTCTAACATGGATGTTTTTAAGTTGTGAGTGCCAAAGGGATCAGTGTTGGGCTTAATAGCTTGTGCTCTTCATCTTCTGCCTGACACTTGGACTTCTGCAGGTAAAGGTAACTGCATGTGAAAGGATTATCTTCAGAGGTTCAAATCCAACAAAATACAACAGGCATTCAAAATGATCTACAGATAAGAATTTAATTTACTCGAGTCTTAGTTATACTAGAGTAAAGCTACAGTTAATAAAAACATGGATGTGGTCATATTATTTGTAAAACATTAGAAAATGAAAAAAAATCATTAGAATTCAAATTTATGACCCTTGAACTGTCCCAGCCTGTAAATCTATGAAAATTGTAGTTGGATCTGTTGTTTAAGACCCATTCAAAAGACAATGTATACAAAAATCTCAGGCCGATTAGTTATTGCCATCCTACTAATCAGAAAAGCCAGAACAGCCATGGGATTCACTTCTTTATTTCTAAGTTGGAATACTCTCCTCTTCTTGTTACAATTAATTCCTTATGCAAATCAAATATCGTACAAAGTACACTAAATACAATTTGTCACTTTGTTTGTCAAGCTAAAGGGGACACCATTTCTTTTCAATGAGGACAGCAAAACAGTGACCAGTAGCAGCTAGAACAATCATGCTTTTGGTATTTCTTATACTTAAATGTCTTCTGTTAACATATTGCCTTCCTATAGCCAGTAAATTAGGAATCTAAATGTTTTGCTGACAACTTAAACAGGGGAATTTATGCCCCAAAAAACCAATACATTAGCAAAAAAGTATTTTTGACTATAGTGCCAGATTAATGGAATTAGCTTCCAACAGAAGTTACAAACATACTGAATCATGGGAATTTTCATACAAATCTTATTAAAGATGTAAAAAAAAAAACTCATACAAATGTAGATGCTAAATAGACAATGAATAATGAATACTCTATATTAATATATTAATATATTACTAAATTCTAAAAAAAGGCTCAAACTCTTTCATTTGATAAGTTGTACATTCTAATGTTCATCCTACCTCTGTATTATCTAATAACTCTAGGGAATCTGTCAATCTTTCATTTGATCCCGACTCTATGTAGACTGTGTCTATGAAAGATTTAAGATTGCAGTTGTTGTAAAAATGTTGCTGTGTTATTATTACAGGTCATGACTGTTTTTGTCAGATTCCATTGTCAATTCATAATGATACTGCATGCAGCATACAATTTCAAAGATCTGTTTTACTATGCCCAGTGGCTCAGACTATGGCTGGAAAGGGTCTCTGTACCAGAACATGCACTCATTTAAGACACGTACATATAAACAAATATAAATAATAGTGGCTGGATGTAGTATTGAATTACAAACTTTGCTGCTAAATTAGTTAGATTCTATAATAGCTTGGGTTGTTAATTCCACAACAGAAGTATTTCATAGTAGGAAATTATTGGATTCTTCTAGATGTATAGTGCACTGTGGGGAAAAAAGAGTGGAGTGACTCTAGAAAAAGTTGAGGTGCTGAGCAGTTGTAACTCCTTTAGTAACAGTCATAAGCATTTCTACACCTGATGCTCTTCACTGCTGCATCATCTGAATTACATGTCACACTATACGTTGCTTGTGGTTTACATCACTTGTGTTGCTATCTACTGTTCTTATCATGCCTATCATATCTTTTAAGATTTTAGACATCTGGATTACATCTTGCTTTTCTTTCAGTAGAATATTTACCATCAGATGACAAATAACTCTGTGTTTTACCTGCATAGATATTATCACTTCAATCCCCTTAATTTTGTAATGATCCCTTTTTAACCATACCACCTGTCAGATACATTTCCTCATCCCACGACCAGTACCCAGATGTATAACCTATACATGAATTCCTTTTTTTTTTCAAAATACTTATATTTCAAATTTATTTTGTTTTATACTGAAAACAAGTATTACAAGTGAAAAACACAGATGACAATGCAAATAAGAAATGAGAAACATAAATAACACTATGCACACTATTTACACAAAATATATCAGCACTTTGATGATAGCATAGATTATTATTAGTCTGTATCTCTCTAAAGCCAAGAGAATAATTAGTATAAAATATTCAATAGCATATTCCACGATTCAAGAGGATTATGAAATTCAGAATTTTGTTTGTAAGTTTCTTTGATTGCTTTATAAAGTTTGCTAGCTACTTTAATAAAATCTGCCCATGACAAACTCTGTAGAGCCCATCATTTAGTAGTAATATAATATTTCACCATAGAAAAAAATGATGATTCATTTTTTTAAAGAATTGATCCTATATCATTTTTAGTAAGGTGAAGCAGTACAAATTGCCAATTGATAGATTTAGTAGTTGGAAAGAACACATTAATACATTCTTGGATAATGTTCCATACATTTTTAGAGTATTCACAATTCTGTAAAACATGAATAATAACAACATCAGGAGAGTTACATTTAATACATACATTAGACAGTGCTTTCTTTGATGGACTAAGATATACATCATTTACAATCAACTATATGTAATATAACTTTTTAAGAGGAATATGTTTAACATTAATTGATATTAGTCATTTTATTAATTTAGATAATAATAGTGAAGGATCACATTTTTTGCCAAAAGTTGGCCGTTACAATGGAATTTTGACAGTTTATATTTATAAATAATTTATAAGCAAATGGTGTAAATTTTTTAGATGAGTGCTAAATTGAGATTGTGAAAAAGCTAAAATTTACAATGATATTCCTCCTTATAAGAAAACGAGGCATTAATTAGATTGTAAATATGTGTGACCATAGACATACAGCCTTTTGGAAGTCCTAAATCTTTGCAAATTTGTGATGGAGTCTTGTTCAACCTGTTAATAAAACCCCATACTACACAGTTTTTTCAGTACAGGAGAAAGAAAGAAATCATTGTGTTATTTAGTTGAATATTTGAATTTTTGTGAATTGGTTAAAATTAGTCCAAAATTGTTCCTAAGTCCAGTCATCAGTTTTTGAAAATGATCAATATCTTGTTTTATTGTCTTATCGATTCTAAGTTGATTACATTATTTGTTCATAGGTTCATAGGTAGGTACTAGGCTATCGGCCCTAGGGCCTATACAAGCCTATCCAAAAAGGTACCCTGGCTTTCGCCACCCAAGAAAATTATTTTCCTGTGCCCATGTCGAGCAGAGCCACAGAGGTGATCCCCGGGGTGAATTTCCTATTTCCAATCCAATCATCAAGATTTTTCTTGAAGAGTGCTAATGAGGAGCTTTGTTTGATATAGATAGGTAGTTTGTTCCAGAGTATGGGAAGTCTCTGGGTCAGGAATCTATCCCTCCAGCATGTTCTGTTTATTGTGGTGACAAGATTCCGGTCCCTAGAGCTCTGGGTTTGACATAGCTTTGTATGTTAGGCAGAGATCACCTCTGTGTAGGCTATATGCGATGGAGTAAAAATTGAGTTTTTTGAGATGGTCTGCATAGGGCATCTGTTTGAGGCTGGTAATCCTCTTTGTGAGGTATTTCTGCGGCCTTTCCAGTTGTTGTAGATGCCTTGTGAGGTACATACCAAAAGGGAGATTGTACTCTATAATGGGTCTAATGAGTAATGAGTAGAGAAGAACAATGACCTCTTTTTTCCTGGATGAGAAACCTTTTGTGATGAGGTGTGCCATGTAGAAGGATTTCCTGACTATTGTGGCGATGTGATTATCAAAGGAGAGACTACTGTCCACCTGTGTCCCAAGGTCTCTTATCACACTTTTGGTCTTAAGAAGACTACCACCTATGTGGTAGCTCATGGGTACAGAGTTTTTACCAAAGGGGATGACAATGCACTTTTTGGCATTGAGCTTGAGGCCATGGCTTTGACACCAGGCATCTGTCTCAGTGAGGCCCTTTTGTTGGATGGCCACATCTGTAGTAGTTTCAATTATGGCTCCTAGTTTGCAGTCATCTGTGAACTTATTAGCCAAAGACCTTCTGTGTTAGCCTGTGCTTCAGAAAAGTAGATACCAAACAGGAGAGGACCCAGGACTGAACCCTGTGGTACTCCACTTGTCACTGGTCTGAAGTCAGACTTGGAGTCTGTTACTTTCACAGTGTGGGTTCTGTCAGTGAGCCAGTTGGCAACCCATCTTGTGACATAGGGATTTATACCTAGTTTAGTGAGTTTATCTATAATTCCAGAGTGGAGGATGGTGTCAAAAGCCTTGGCAAGATCTAGATAAGCTGTGTGAACCACCTTACCCTCGTCTACGGCTTTGTTGACTGCTTCAAAGAAGTCAATCAAGTTTAGGAGACATGATTTGCCTTTTACAAACCCAAACTGGGTGGGGTCCAGAGTTTGGAGATTACCAATGTCTTTGTTTATAAGTTCCATGATGATACATTCCATGGCCTTGCAGACAAGGCCCGTTAGGCTAATGGGGCGGTAGTTCCCGGGGTCTGTGGTGGCTCCCCCTTTGTGGAGTGGGATAACTGTCACTGTGCACCATTATTGGGCACAAAGCCTGAGTTGAGGCTATGATTGAACATGGTGCTTAGGTGGGGTGCCAGTTCATTCTGTAGTTCATGTAGAATGCAGCCTGGGATGTTGTCAGGTCCCATGGATGCTGTGTTCTTGGCTTTGGAGAGTGTAATTTTTACCTATGCAGCCATGATTACAGGAACTTTGCATTCTTCCGGTATAGAAATGGGCCCTTTAGGGGGTGAGGGGGGGGGGGTAAAGTTAGCACTGAACCTATCTGCCAGGATGTTGGCAATATCAGTTGGTTCTGTATATTTTGTGCCATTGTGCTGTAACTCAAAGCAGATCTGAGTGTTGCCATTGAGATTCTTGACATAGTTATAGAATGCTTTGTGATTGTCTTTAGAATCAGTGGCGATTTTGTTTTCATAACTAGCCTTGGAGAATTTTATGAGGCATCTCAGCTTCTTACTGGGGCTTACCAGGGAGTTCTTCCAGTCATGGGATTTTACTCTTTTTTGCAACAGTTTCTTTCTTCTGTTGTAGAGTTTGTTTATGGCAGGGGATCAACAGATTAGCTTCCTTTTTTGGAGGATAGCATCTTAGTTCTTTTAGGGATAGCATGATCCATGAACTCGTGTAAGTGCTAATAAAGTGTATTTGTGTAGGATTCAGCAGTCATACCTCTATTGTTCATCTGCGTGGGTGTAGTGAAGTTTGCCACTTCTGTCTTAAAAAACGTGAAGTTGGCTTTGGAGAAATTTTTTATGTGGGGGGGGGGTGGTATGTGGATGTCTAGGCTGATTAGCTTGTTGTCAGATCTGATCAACGAGGAATTGACCTCTAGTGTGGAACACCGGTCTCCCATGTTGGTAATGACCAGGACTAGGATATTGCTGCCCCTGGTGGGGGTGTGGATAAGTTGATCCAAGGCGTTGGAACTTATGAATTCCAGAAAACATTGAGCAAAAGAGTTGGTACATGAGTAGTTTTCCCAGTTAATGGTGGGGTAGTTGAAATCACCCATTATTAGGGTATTGGGTTGTACCCTAATATTTTGCAGTGTATCAAGAAATGAGGAGTGGGGGTCATGGGGTATGGTGGGGGATCTGTAGCAAGTTACAATTTGGATTGCGGTCTTGCCTAGAGTTAGTTGCACTTGGATTCTCTCAGATGCATTATGCTGAGCAACTAGCTTGGAGGTGTGGATATCCTTAATGAATATGGACACGCCTTCACCTTTAGTGTTTCTGTCCAGGTTAGGTGGCCGAAAGGCGTGGTATGAATTATAGCCTGGTAATGCAGTGGTGCTCTCTGGAGCCTTGAACCAGGTCTCTGTCACTGCACAAATGTTGATGTTCTCCACTTTAAGGATTGCCTTGAGTGAATGCATTATGAGGTTTAGACTTCTAGCATTGAGTAGCATTACCCTCAGATTTTGCTTGCTTGTACCTGTTATGGTGGTGAATTTGTCATTTGAACCTTGCCTAAAAAAGGCACTATATGGAGGGGCAAGAGCTTTAGCCAATATCTGGAATCCAAACAGCGACAGGTGCAGGCCATTTCAGGCAAAGCATCATGGTCTGTCGATCATGTCATTCCAGGCAGACAGATACTGGATCCCCTTAGAATGACACCAGAAGCTTAGCCAATTGTTGAAGTCAATCATTTTGCCCTTGTACTGCAGTATCATTCTGGGTGATGGGCAGGATGCTACTCAGGACTAGGGTCATACCTGTCTGGACTACAAGATCAGAGAGCGTCTCCATGTCTCTTTTCATGTAGTCCAGGGAGGTACGTCTCAGGTAATTCACAACAACATGGACAATGACAGAGTCATATTTGTACTTGTGGAGTGACCTGAGTGCATGCATTATGTGGCAGATCCTGGCACCTGACAGGCAGCTGACAGTAACTTTCTCCTTGTTTATCCTGGTGAGTGGAACATCAGTATGCCTGACTATAGAGTCACCTATGACTAGAGTGTTGGGTACGTTGTTATGCCTTATGGGCTGTGGTTGAGTGACACACTGAGTTTGTGGGCTATGTGTGATTGGGTTGTGTTGGGGGTGGAAGTTGCATGCGTTTCTGCTCTGGAGGTCTCTGTTGCTTGAGCAGATTTTTATTGAGCGCCTCCACAAATATAGGTGTGTGTTTTGTGTTGCTATGTGTGTGTGTTCTGGTGGTGTAGGTTTTGAGGGACTATGTGATAAGTGTGGTGTGGTGCAATTGTTTACCTTCTCCTCTTGACTGACTAGTCCAGTCTTGGGTGAAGAGGGCTGTGCGTCCAGTTTGGCTATATAAGTGCATCTCTCACAAGCTGTAGTGTTGGATGGTAGGAGGTGAGGGTTGTCTGTGTACATGAGACAATTGCTGCATTGCCCCAAGATGCCCAGATTCATCAGGTAGATAGGAGAAAACACCAGGAGCTGACCATTAGACATGCTTGGATAGGTGCTTATTTATTAAGTACTAAAAACTGTTTTCCTCTAGACAAATGAGGAAGGTTGAGTGCTGTAGTAATTTGTAGCTTATTTAGTGCTTACAATGAATTCTGAACATGTGCTGAGCTCAAAGAAACAGATTTGAGTGCTAAAACAAAAAAAAAAAACTGGCTAGTTCTAAGGGAAAATTTGAAGAGCAGAATTTATGGCGCTGGGAATAGTTTAACCCTAGGTAAGCGGCGATGCATAAAGTTTTTTTTTAATATAACAGTAGCAAATGAGCAAACTGATTTAAACAAATTAACCAATAAAAAGAGCCCCATTCCAGCTGTCTTCAATCAGACAAGTTCTAACTGCATACTCCTGCCACTAGGGTGCAGGGGAACCTTCTCCAAAAAAAGATGGTCTGGATTAGTGCTCAAGTTATACAAACAAAGCTAGATTCAGCAGGTCTGAATTTAGTCTATGCTACAGCAAACAAGGCGTACCAGTTTCAGAAAGAAACAGTTCAAATAAGCAGAAGGAAGGAAAAACTTAGGTTTGGCATTAAAGTTATATGTTTTTATATGTTGGTGCCGTATATATGGACCTGTGCTGGAGACTATTTGATTTTAGATCTAAATTTTCCACTTTAAGATTACTAAAAAATCTTGTAATTAAACAATAATCTAGAAAATCAGGCAAGTATAAGCCACATTGTTTTTAGGGCTTATCAGTTGACAATAAGCGATTCTAATACTTCTAGGATACCGTATAAATTTTGAGAAATTTGAAGTTATTCTTTTCATAAATTTTGATGGAATATTATGAATTGCTGAAGTAAAGTAAAATAAGATAGTTGATACCCTTGTTTGAGGAAACACTTATTCCTAAATATTTAATGGACTCTTTTACTTTCAGTCCCTCACGTTTCTCTGGATCTATAAGGTCATATTTATTTGTTTGAGAGAGTGGAAAAAAGGTAGAATTTTAGAATGGTGAAATTATAGCTAGCAAAATTAAAAAAACTCTTTAATAGAGGACAATATTTTTGGCAAATCATAATTAAGGCAAGAGTAATAGATATTTACATTGTCATAAATGCAGTTAAGGGTAATTTAAAGTTGTATATTTTTGTTGTAATATAATTTTTCTTTTGAATTACATTTAGAAATCATTTCTCTACAGAATAGTTGAAGAGGCAGAGTGAAAGGGAGTACTTGGACTCCATTCTTAATTTTTATAGGGGCTGATAGAATTTTACTGATCAGAATTTGTGTTGAGGGATTTTTATATAATATTTAATATTGCTAATAAATTCATTAGGGTAACCAACTTTATTGAGAACTGCAACGAGAAAAGTTAAGTTGATTTTATAAAATGCCTTTTTAACATCTAAAAGCACTGCAAAAATGTTTGAATTTAAATTCTGCTATTGTAATTGTAGGGACTCACATGTTACTGTTAGGTCTAAAGTCTGTCTTCTTGAAGAAAACCTGATTGAAATGGAAATATGGTGGGTAAAACTTGTTTTAGTCTGTTGGTGAAGATGTTTCTGTACATCTTAATATCCAGATTTATTAATGCAATGAGCCTATAGTTAGAAATCAACAAACACAGACATCTTAGGAATGTTTTATTTCTCTGAATTGGATTTGGGAATCAGATTTGTTTTATTTTACTGATTGTACAGGTCAGGCATGCCTGGGGATTGAATTATTTAAATAGAATTGGTAAAACTTTTGATATTGGAATCAAATATTGTTTACAGAATTCTGATATAAACCCATCAGGGCCTGGTGCTTTCTTATTCATTAGACTGCGTATTGATTTTTTAACTGTTAAGATTTGAATTGGTTTGACTATTTTATGGGAATAAGTTTCCAACTCATGTATTTTATAGGTTTCTGAGTTTTGCTTGTATAAGATTCAAAACAGATTTTCAAATGCTAAAATAATTTTAGGTATATCTCTGTATATCATGTCCTTATCTTTAATTTCATGGGCAAAGGGTTGTTTTTTCTGATTTATAATGCATTTTGACAGAGGTTTGGATGGGGGAGTTAAGCTGATTCTAAGTATTTAACTAAAACTAAATTCTTGTATCATGATAATTGCATTAAACATAACAAATCTAGCTCTTTATTAAGTTCCCTAATTTTATCTTCACCTTTTGGGTTGTATTTTAAAATTAGTTCGAGAGTTAAACATTTAGTTTTAATGGGACTTTCTGTCCCTATGTGTGCCTTTTTCCGATAAGATGCTTTGCTAATTTAAAAAATCCTCCAACTGCACTTTAAAGGCTGTCCATTTAAATCAGCTTTTTGTGTTTTCTATCAAGATATTTTGAATAAATTCAGACAAATAGGAATTTAGCTGTTCAGAAATATCTTACTTTTTAACACTAAGAGGTTAAGGGTACAATTTTATTGTATTTTATTTATTTATTTATTTATTTATTTTCCATTGATTTACTAGGAAAAGTCTGACTGGGCAGTCTGCCCATTTTCAGCGGAGGCTCGGGAAGAAAAGCTCCAAAACATTAACAGAACAATATATAAAAGGAAATTACACTAAAAGTCCAATAGGAAGATTATTTTAATGCATTCAAACTTGCTATTATATACACTTCTAAGCAGTTGGATTACAGGTAGTTATATAAAATAGTATAATGCCATGAAATCTTAGGCCAAGATACATTCAATTAGATAGGTGGTAGTGATGACACTTTGAGATTAGAAAGAAGTAAGTATAAGGACAGGAAAGAAAAGCAAACATAAGTAAAAGTAAGGGCTTTATATGTTAATATTGTATGACTGATAAGTAAGGGCTTTATATGTTAATATTGTATGACTGATAAGTAAGGGCTTTATATGTTAATATTGTATGACTGATAAGTAAGGGCTTTATATGTTAATATTGTATGACTGATAAGTAAGGGCTTTATATGTTAATATTGTATGACTGATAAGTAAGGCTTTATATGTTAATATTGTATGACTGCTCTGGATTTTGAGTGAATGAAAAAGGCAAGGTTACAGTTAAAGAACATAAGTTTATGTTTAACAAACATAAGTAAAAGTAAGGGCTTTATATGTTAATATTGTATGACTGATAAGTAAGGGCTTTATATGTTAATATTGTATGACTGATAAGTAAGGGCTTTATATGTTAATATTGTATGACTGCTCTGGATTTTGAGTGAATGAAAAAGGCAAGGTTACAGTTAAAGACTGTATAAGGTTGGTGTCATAGACAGTTACAGGAATAAATTGTGGAAGTTCTGAACTAAGATAGGGTTTACAGTACACAGCAGGACAGTATGAGTGAGCAGCAGATGTAGTTTTAGCCTATGTGAATAACCTCCTGCGTACGCTTATCTGAGTAAGTCACATGTGTAGCACAATGTCTGAATATGTTATGTCAGTAGTTTATCCTGGGTTGGAACAGGAGCATATCCCTGAAATAGCTAAATGAAATTTGAGAAGGGATTTGAAATTAGCTTTGTTTGCTGTGATTTTTATGTTCAAGTGTATGGTATTCCAGATTTTAGCTACATAACTAGAACATAGGGAGTCACCTGAGCTATATTTGCTTCTGGTAAAGTCAATAATGATTTGTTACTGGATTGTAGTAGGCGGTTACTTGGGCATTGATTTATTAGATCTTGGAGAGCTGTTTTTTTTTCAGGTTGGTAGAATATTTCATGGGCTGTGGTAAGTTGGTTAAGGGGGAGCAGGTTGGGTAGTTCTAGCCAGAACAGTTGTTTAAGGGCCTGAGAGTGATGAGACTTGAAGGTTGAATCAGTTGCAAATTTTGCTATTTTGTTTTAGCAGGTGTTTATTTTGGCTAAGTCAGTTTTGCTGAGATTGGTGAGTATGAGGGATGCATAGAGAAGTGTGGAGACTAGGTGGGTTCTATTAATAATGGATTTGGTGTCATTGGAAAGGTATTTTTTTCATCTGTATAGAGTTCTGAGTTTTTTGTTAACATTCCTAATTGTTTGGGCAATATGTAGGTCCAACTTCATGTTTTGCTCTATTATAACACATAGAAGTTTGGTTTGAGAGACTGGTGTAATGGTGGTATTGTCGCTTGAAATTATTTTGAGGGGATTGGATGTGTGGGTTTAGTGGGATGAAATAACATCAGTTTGGTTTTGTTTGGGTTGAGTATAAGTTATGCAGCTGATAGCCATGTTTCAACTGGGTTAAAGGATTCTTTGATTAGGTACAAGTATGTGTGTTGAAGTTCAACTTTAATAAAATTATTGAGTGATCTGAAATGGTAATGTTATTCATTTTAAATTCACTGACAGCATGAAACAATGTGTTTTAAATCAAAAAGAAGTCTATCCTTGACCATATTTTGTGAGGTGGCAAGTAATATGTAAATTGATTTAAGCTGGGTAGGGCAAATATTACAGAATTTGAAATTCTGAGTTCTAGTTTCATCTACACAATGTATTTCAGATGTGTTATGAATTTTTATATATACATATTGGTATAATCTTAATCAGGATTTAAAATATTATAACCACTACCTATAATTAGATGGTGATTGTTATATTTAGTCAATAGATTAAATATTTGTGAGAAAAGAGTTAACTGATTTCAACATGAGGCACAGAGTTTAAAGAATAAAATAGGTTTAGGCAGAGGTGTTCATTTACACCTAATAGAGCACCATTTAGCTGCAGGGTCATGATTTGAATATAGAACACTGCCTGAAAAGGTGTTTCAATTAAAATAGCTACTCTGTCCTTATTTATATAAGCTCTTGCTGCTTCATAGTATTTTATTCATATTTTATTTAAATGGTCCCATTGATTTTGAAGCATATGAATTTCTTGAATGAAACATATATTGGCCTCTGATTTATAAAAAGATACATGTACAGTTTCCTTTTTAGTGTTCTGAATTCCTTTAAGATTCCGGCTTTCTGCAATCAATTTCAAATTATTTAACAATAAAAAATAATAGGTAAGTACACTTTGGTAAAATTCATGCTTGTTAGCATGTTAGAGAAGTTTTCCTGTTTAGGAGAATTAATGTTAATATAATATAAAAGTAATATTCTGCTGAAGTTAGAAAAGAAATTCTGTCTGTAAACATTCAGATTTGTGTAGCAGGTTAAGAAATATGGCATAACTGCTAAAATTGTCTCTTCCCACCTCTCCCTAAGGCCTAACTTTATCTCTCTAAATTGAGGAAAGACAATAAATGTCCCAAGATATTTATTGAAGTAATCTAACATTATGTACCAGAAATATGGCAATATGATAACAGTTGAGGAATAAATGTAGTACAACAACTTCTGCTAGAATGTACCGACTTAAAACTAAGAAAACTAAGACAATAAGATTTTTAACCGTTATGCTAAAAAAAGAAACAGCTATCAGTAGTACTGACTTAAGATATGCATTTGCTACAGCTCAAAATGCAAACATTACAAAAAATAAAATTATTGTTTTACAGCAATATATTCCAGTTTTTTGCATTTCTAGCTGTGAGTGGTAGAAATCAAAATGCATGCCTAATCTATTAAGTATAGTTCCACAAAGTATTGCAAGATATTGCATTTAAAGATTTTACAAGTATCAAAACTTGAATTAATGAGATAAAACTGTACACAGTCTGTGTATATACATTATTTAAATCTAGTAATGAAAACAAATCTAGATAATTGCATGAAGGGTCTCTGGCATCAAGTCCATAGTTCCTAGTAAATCTTCATGCTGTATTGCATGCATTTGTATAAGACAGAAAGTGAGGCTTACTAGAAAGAAAGTAGAGACTTACTAAGGACATACCTTTAATGTCAACCACCATAAGTGTTGCTAAGCAACCAAGAGGTACAATGGCATGATGGCAGCTTCCTTTAATAAACCACATATAAAAAAAAGCACTGCCTGTTAATCAAGTGTGGTCTGTTTAGTTGTTAAACAATTTCAAATATGCATGCTTGGCTTGTTCTGGAGAGTATAATATGCATTTGTTACTGTCATATATGATTGACAGCTTCACTGGAAATAACATTTGAAATGTTATATTATTTGTTATAAAATACATATGTAGAACGGTGACAGTTGTGTCTTTCCAGTTTGTAATCCAGTGGCAAGTATATAGCCAATAATATCTTGTTTCTGAGTCACAATATTGTTTTTTCAATTTTTGCAGTTCTGAGAATTTTAGTTACATTGTTATGATTCAGGAATTTGACATAAATCTGTCTTGCAGAGCTGTTTTGTGATTAACGTGAAGTCCTGTAAGCTATCTCAGCTTTTATTTTTTCTGCCATTAAGTCATCCTCCAACAGAAGGGTGAATAGTTCTTTTATTATTTTGATAAGATCAGCAGCTGTGAAAGATTCCTGTACTCCTGTACTGGCCTCTAAGTCCAAAGGTTTCTCTTATATTACTGGAAGATCTGTGACTACTTGATCTGTGATCTACTGTTTTCTCTAGCATGAGAATCTTGTCCTCACAGTCCAATAATCTGTTTCTCAGTTGCGCCACTCCTTTTGTAAATTCAGTTAGTATGAAGTTTATGTTTGAGAGCTGGTTGGATATGTTATCTATTGAGAACTGGTTGGATATGTTATTTATGGGTGCATGCAAGGACTGTAGTGCAACTTTTAAGCTGACAAGTGTGAAAGAATAATCAACTTTTGTTTTAGCTGATAATGCTTTTTTCTCAACTTTAGTGCTGCTTTTCTGTTTTTTCTTATGAGTTGAAGTGATGCTGGATGATTTATGATCATAGCAGGAGCAAAAACAATTTGAGGCTCACACCATAATGACTATCTTGAAACCAACCTACACATGTATTTCTAAATAAAGTATCTTTTTCCATTGTTAGCAGCAGCAGTGATATTTTGGGCATAATAATTGTAGTTTCCCTTAGGTCTCTCTCTCTTGTTAAAAGGTTTATGACTTGAGCTGGCTTGACTAATAACTGGAAAAACTGCAAAACCTATCCAATTTCCAGATGGTGCTTCTGTACTCCCAGATGAAGTCTGTTTTGTGCTCATCAAAGAAAGACCATGAGGTGGAGAACAGCACCAAAGGACTCTCCTGAAATTTTGGTAAGCAAATTAATATTTAGAATAGAAATGCTGTCAAACTAATGTTTTGAATAATCACCCAATTGTAAGTCAAGTTTTTGTGATCACTATACTTGTATAGAGTTGAAGTGATACTGAATGATTTATGATCATAGTAGGAGCTGCAGCAATTTAATGCTTGCACCATAATAATGGCCATCTTGTAACCAACCTACAAATGAATTCCAAGCTAGATGTTTTCCGGTCATCAAGCTGAGTTTTCTTACAGCATGCCCTTTAGGTCACTGGCATTGGTTACAAGGCTTTGAAAACTCCAGCTGCTCTTCCAGTGCAAATTAACATACAGTCAATCACTGCTTCTCTGATAATTCCCCTTAATCAGTTTCAGGGTTTTTGGGGCACTGAAGCCTATTCTAGCACTCATTCAGTGCATGACATAGATACTCATACTGTACTGTGTACCTACCAGCACACACTCACACAGACACACACTCGCCACCCCCACTCACACACACACACACACACACACACACACACACACACACACACACACACACACACACACACACACACACACGTGATGACCGTGCCCTGGCCCAGCAATCAAGGAGCCACACTCCTCACCACTAACACCAGGAAGGTCATCTCATAGAAGAGAAAAGGATAACTAATACACACAGTAAAGTACAATTTCCCTTAAGTGCACACAGAGATCACAGTCAGTCTGGGGCTGGTTGCTCCCTTGCTCACCAGGTCCCCAATAAGACTCCCCACTGGCATTGCTATAGGGTCTAGGTCTCAGCCTAGCTGGGCAAGCTAAAACCCTCTCTGTCCAACCAGTGCTTCATGTCCCTGCCCAAGTAGCTGACATAATACACACACACTTTGAGATAAGTATTTATACTACTTCACAGACACTCCTGGGAAAGGCTGACACAGATTCTCCAGCTGTGCCCCTTTACCCAGACTATATGGTAGTAATTATTGCCACCACCCAACTAATAATATCAGCTACTAAAACACCCTTAAAAGGGTGTCCAATTATTACTGTGCAATATTATTATCCAATGGTAGTATGACTAACAGTCAAGGCTTACCTTAGAGTGGCCTATTACAATAACCTCTATAAATATGCAATGTACTCTAGAGCTTATCTCTACACAAATCAGCCACATGTAGAAGGTTTTAAAAATATTTAATAATAAATAATTAAAACACAAGACAAAACTACTACACCACAGAGATATCTAAGAGTTCAGAGATCGCACAGAAACTTAAAATAATACAGTAGGACAGGTCTGATTTCAAAGAAAAACACCTAATTAATCCTTACTAGCTTTAACTATTCCTACAAGAAATCACAGTGCTAAAACTTACATGTGAGCACAAGGCAGAGTGCTGTTAAGTTGGATATCAAGATCAAAATGTTTCCCAGTCTCTTGTGAGAAATAGTATTTAAACATTACTAACAAACATGTTTGCTGGGTCCCTCCCCAAATTACATCATTTTTGACGCTTAGGTTTTCCCAGGCAAACAAACTGCATTACTTAGCAATCTAACACCTGCACAGAAACTTGCAACAATAGAAGACATTTCACATGTACCAACTTACAGAAACTAGAGCAATAAAGCACCTTCCACATCTAAAGTCTGGTCATAAACTTTAGCCTTAAAACAATGTTCATGAAATCTTCAACCAGACACACTGGAACTGACTTGTAAAACATTCATAAGATCTTTTCAACTTAAAAAGACACATTTGAAATACTTGGCTTGGTTTTCCTTACAGCAGATGGCAATGTTGCAACAATCTTGAAGTTCACATTTTACAGTGTTTTCTTACATTTAAAAACACAAGCCTATATTTTGCATTTATTTATACAGTTGATAGTATTATGTATCAAATTCTATTTGACTAGGCTGGCAGCCTTCGCCCATCTCTCCCCAATCATCACAACATACACTCAAACACACACACAGACACATAGACTCACGCACATACATGCACACATAAATACAATATCACAAACGCACACAGACACACATGCGCTCACACACACACACACACACACACACACACACACACACACACACACACACACACACACACACACACACACACACACACACACACACACACACACACACACACACACACACACACACACACACATGCACGCACACAGTGACTCTGTCTCTTACATGGGATGCACACCTGCAAGTTAAATAGGAAAATAACCAAATCAGCTTCAACACATCTTTGGAAGATGGGAGATTATTGCAACAGCTGGCAAAACTAAGTCAATAATTCAATAGTAACATTTTCTGGGTGTATGATGAGAGAGAAGTCATTGAACTGTTTCTCTTCCATTCTGTAGCTAATGAATTACAACTAAAATCTTATGTTAGTTTCAACTATGACATGAAATGGTGGGGTGCAGATCTATTGCATATATATCACTTTTGCCTGAAGTACAGGATCTCTGTTCTTTTAACTAGGTATGAACTGCAAAGCCCTGCAACCCTAGATCCATTAAGCTGCAGTCCTGTATGTGTCTCACCTTCTCCTGCTTGCTGCCCTTCCTAGTACTGGCTTTTTTTTTGCTTTATTTTATTTACATTTTACTCCTGTGGCTGCACCTTAATGTTATTTTCTCTTAATAAATGTGACATAATGTGGCCTAAGTACTTTGTTTAACCACTAAGCAATTTTAACGTGACCTTGCCTTGTCCTCTGATTGTGAAGCATGTGCCAAATTCATGCCTCACTGGGCAATTTATGATGAAAAAACATGACTAAACCTGAAGCCCCAAGAAACTCATCAACATTTTATGGTTTCTTCCTCTGCTGCATCTTCTCCTGTCATAGAAATTGTGCTTTCATTCACTTCAGCTCACTGGCAATGTTTGTTTCCACTGATGCAAAACATTAAAGTATGTATCTTTTTAATTAGTTACATTGTTGTTAATTACATGTAACCCACGTTCAGACATTTTACCTTAGAGAATGTTCATTGCATTACAATGCTAAACTAAAAACATACCTTTGGGGAAAATATATAATTTTGCATAATTAATATTTCTTGCCCTCTAGTGACAGCTACTTTCTCCAGTACTGCCTATAGATAAATAACTGAAGTAAGAACAGGAAAATCTATTGAAACCCATTTTAAGGCTGATTTCTAATTCTATTTAGCAGCCATGCAGTAGGCCAATAACAGTAAACGTAACTTTGTAAATTAACAGGAAAATAACACTTAATTTCCTTTAGAGTGCTTCTTTCTGGTTGTTTGTATACACCTGATGCAACAGTTTTTAAGCAGATGAGACTGTGGATGTACACCTGTTGAAAGGATAGTTGTGTACAATCTTACCATAACCATAGACGTCCTTCTCTTTTGTGTTGCAGTATTCTTTACAGATGGGTTGTCTTCCGTCCAATGACCCAATGCCTGGTCTGTATACAAAAGCTTATAGCCACTGCCAGTACATGGGATGTTGCATATAAGTTTTGACAGCATCAGCCATAAAAGTACATCCACACATAACATCCTCAGAACAAGGAAGCCCCATAAGGAACAATAGTTCTAAGGCAAACAAGGAGTCATCCTAGGAAGGGACAAGTTGCAGTGGGAAGGTAGGAAGGACAGAATACTGCAACACAGAAGAGAAGGACATCTATGGTTATGGTAAGATTTTACACAACTATTCTATGGCCTTCTGTTCAATGTTGCAGTATTCTTTACACATGCCAAAGCTTAGTGGGAACCTAGGGAGGGGGAAGGAACAGAAGAAGAAGAAGGTGAGGAAGAATTCTCCACAAATCTATGCAGAAGAGCTCTAGTAAATCCTGCCCTGGACCTACAGATGGTGTCCAACTTGTAATGTTTGGTAAAAGTATGGACGGAATCCAAGTAGTAGCCTCCAAAATGGAATTAATATCCAGGCCTTTAAAGAAGAGGTTTAATGAAAAACATAGAAAAACACAATAGCCTTAGAAATCCAAGATGAACTAGTTTGTTTAGAAACAGCTAAACCCAGATCCCTGGGATGAAAAGACACAAAGAGCTGATCTGACTTCCTTATAGATTTCATTTTGTCAAGGTAAAATCTGAGCTGTCTGTGTACATTTAAGGTATGCAAAATCCTCTCACTAGAGGATTGAGGAGAAGGGAAAAAGGTGGGCAATTAGAATGATTAAGAAGCAAGTCATTCACTACTTTAGGCATGAAAGAAGGATTACTCCTCAAAGATACCCTGTCCTTGTGGAAGACCAAGAAAGGAGGGGATGCCATCAAGGCCTGAACCTCCAAACCTCTCCTAGCAGAAGTTAAAGCCCACCAGAAGGACTGTTTTCCAAGTGCAAAACTTAAAAGGAGCCAATGCCATGGGTTTAAAAGGGTCCAGAGTTAACTTCTCTATGACATAGATAAGATCCCAAGGAGGAGGCAATGGTTTACTGGGAGGCTTGATGTGGAGGTCACCTTTGACACCTTTAAGAAAAAGTTTAACCTCCAATCTTGGAGACTAAAGACGGTGTTAATGGTAGAAAGGCAGAAAGAAGAGAACAGTGGACTTTCACTAAAGAATATAACAAACCACTGTTAAGCAATTTACACAAGTAAGAAAGTACAATTGGAATGTCCATAGATAGTGGATTTAGACTTCTTTTGAGGCACCAGACAGAAAATCTTTTCCATTTGGAAATGTAAGATTTCCTAGTATTGGGTTTCATGGCCTCCTGCAAAACCCTAAGCATGTCCTGTGAAAAAAAGGTGCCTGAAAGGGATCAAAAACTGATCACCCACAAGATCAGCTGTAGAGTTGACAGATGTGGATAGATCAAGGACCTCTTGTCCTGTGTGAGGCAACTTGTGGTGATGGACCTTGGCTAATTGCAAAAGAAGAGGGAATCAATGCTATATTGGCCAAAAGGGAGCCATCAACAAGATTTTTGGTCTGTCCTGCTGAATTTTCAGCAATGCATTTTGAATTAGAGCAAAGGGGGGGGGGTTGCATAGAGACACATCCCCTTCCATGAGAAAGATAGAGTGATCACCTTCCAGGCCAGAGGATGCAGAACCCTGGTACAAAATATCGGAAGTTGTCTGTTTTGAGGGGAGGCAAAGAGGTCCAGATGTGGAGTATCCCAATGGTGAACTAGATCTATGAAATCAACCATGTGAAGCATCCATTCATGGGATTGTGTCATGGATCTGCTTACTGCATCCGCTGCAGAGTTTTGAGCCGAGTGCAGGTAAACAGCATGAAGGGTTGCTTTGTACTGAAGAGCTAACTCCCATGCCTTGAGGGCTAATCTGCAAAAGAGATAAGATTTGGTCCCTCCTGCTTGTTTATATACCAAAGGATGGTGGTATTGTCTGTAACAATCTTCAGAGAGCCTGGTCAGAAAAGAGGATGAAAGGTTTGCAAGTCTAGAATTAGAGCCCTCATCTCTCAGATGTTGATGCGCTACCTATGCTGAGGTGGAGACCAAAGACCCTGAACCTTCTTGGAAGCAAAGATTGTCCCCCCAGCCTATGTCTGAGGCATCTGTGAACAGCTGCTGAGAATGCTGAGGTGTCAGTGCAGAGAAGAACATTTAATGAAGATTATCTAATGTTCTATAAGAGCAGGATTTCCACCAGATGGAGATTACTGGTTAGTGTTTATGTTAAATGGGGAAACTCAAATTGTTTATTTGAAACACTGGAGACAATACTTTGCTTTATGCAGGCTAAACTCCATGACATTTTTATCATATTTAGAAAATCCTGCAGAAGCTACAGCCTGGTACTCCAAAAAAGTCCATCACTGTTTGGCATGGTACACAACCTAGGAAGAATGCAGTCTTTTTAAAAATCATCAAGCACTGTTCACTACAGCCCTAACAGAATGGATAGTATTACTTCAGAAATTATATTGCCTAGTCATCTCATAAAACAACTATATATTAGCATTTCAGTAAATCAATTACTAGCAAATATGAAGTTTTCAATCAGGATTCCCAGAAACCAGCCTAACATTTGTCATTGCAGGTTGCTTACTTATTATGAGACTGACCAGAGTATCTAAAAGAACACCATTCAGGGCAATATCTACCATTAATATGGCTACAGCTCCCAGAAGCACCTACAACTAATGTAAACAACATAAAGGAAAACCTCCGCCTTTTTGATGCTAGAGTCTACACATTGTTAGCATCACATAACAAGACTAAAGTTTCTGGGGGCAGATAATCTCTGAGACTGTTCAGGTTCTTAAAGCAAAACACATACCACACACCACAATAAACAAGTACCTCACTTTACTGTCCAGTAAATTCATACTCTGTTGAATCTAATGAGTGTAACTAGGTCTTAACAGTTCAGGAAAGAAGGAATTCAATTTCATCTCTCATGTGAAAGATAAGCACTGTTTAAAGACATTGTTCTTTGATTACTAAATGCTTCTCTGTGGAGTCAGTATGACCTGCTTGTATACCTTTCAACTGTCCAGATTTTTCTGAGAATGTCCAGATTTTTGCCTCAGATTTTTGGTCTGTTCCTCATATAATTTGTGCTGTTCTTGCTAATCACTGAGGACTGAAATCACTGAAAATACATTGTAATATAAAACATGTTATTCTAGCAACTTTAAGATAAAAGGAGCAATATTTAAAATTTGTTGCTGATTTTGGTCTTTTGTCCCCTATTAGTTTTGGATTTGTCCAGATTCCTTGTGTTCATAGCTTGCCAGGTATACCTGCTTGTGCCCCTGTGGATTTTTGCTAGGTGCTCCAGCCTCCTCCCATATCCCAAAGACATTGAACCAATGAATGCGTGATCCTTCAAATTACACCAAAGGTGAGTGTGTGAAGCTATTGTGTATGGGGTATGCACAGGAACATTCTGAATTGAACTGATGTCCTGTCTCAGAGTAAGTTTTTCTGCCTGATGCCTTCTTATTTCTGGGATGGGCTCTGCAACCTTGACTTAGATAAAATCGTATCAGAGAATGAATGAATACATGGATTAGACTGTAATCTGGTTTGTTCTTTCACCACATTGTTTTGAATTTTCAAGTTATCTTTTCTTCTCTTTGAGAGTAGTTATTTTAAGAAGCACAGTATTAGCTAATAAATTGGTGCCCGGCATATGTGGAACTGTCTCACAGAACATGAGAAAGCTAAACACACCCCAAAAGCATGATGCAGTTTCCATAATTCTACTTAATGATCAGATAGCCATGCCACTAATTTAAGAAACTAAGTTATCGAGACAACATGCAAGATGTGCCAACTCATTGTTTCAAAAGCTGTACTTTAACCTCAAAGCAAAACGTGAAGTACGATGGCTGCCTGATAGCTGCATATAAAATCCAACCTGACTGGTTACAGTGAACATATGAGACAAACAGCAATACTCTTCACTTCTCCGGCACTTTCTTCTATAATTTAAGATTTTTTTATGGCTAAAAAAGCTCTACTGACTATTGGAAGGACTTTAATTCAGTTACAGATATTTGGAACAACCTTTCAGTGGAAGGTATTCAAAACTCAAAGGCTTTTGCATGACTCACATGTGGGATACTACTTAGAAATGTATGTTTAAAACAGTGAAACAAAAAAGGTGATCTGTGTCTCGTCTACAAGGCAATATCAGACCCTGCCCTACTAGAGATGCTCCATATCCATAAGTCTAACTCCTCGTGCATTACCCTCTCAAATGGCCTAAATCTAATATGTGACATCAATAAAACCGACTGAAGAGACAGGTTTGTCTCCCAGAGGCTGCCCCATCTCTGGAATCGTCTTTCCATACATGTCAAACAGAATACCTCGCTGACCCTCTTCAACAGCAACCTTGATAAGTGGATGGGAAATGACAAATTTGTTCCAGGGGTTCCACCTGTGTCCCTCATTGACAGGGGTGACAGGTGCTGAGGTTTCTTTTTTGGGGATATACTCTTGGCTAGGCTTGTAATGGCCCCAGGGCCATTAGTCTAGTAACCTCCTATGATTGAAAAGTATATTCACATTATCAAAGACACAGTGATAAATCTATAGACTTTAATGTAAATTTTTTCCACACAAGATCATTTTGTTATTCCTTCTGTAAAACGAGATGTAAGATATGTCCACTTTCTTTATAGTATGGCTTTCGGAAGTTTCTTGACCAAACAAACATTCACAACTACCTTCCATGTGTGCCTTCTCAAATATAGACATTACTAAACAAATGACAGATCACACCATTAACTACACATCCCTAATTGTTATAATTAGCAACTAAAACCTTCTACTAAGCTCATACACAAAATTTTTTTTTTCTTACACCTGTCATCATGAAATAAATTGTTTGCATAGAAACATGCCTCCTACTATAGTACACAATTTATTCATGATTATCTATAATAATCTTCAACTGCACACTTTAAGCAAGCTAAGTAGAGTCAGATTTTCATTGACAAGCATAGACTCTGTTATGCTTGCTTTCTGCACTTCGCAATGAGCATGAAACTGCCTTGACTTATTTTGTGACCATCGTATGATTATATGTATCTACAGTATGTGAAGTGTTACTGTTCATTTATTATTTACATTTATTTTACTTATATTTATATGTATTTATCATTTGTTTATTGTATTTATTTGTAAGGTTGTAGCACATATATATATATATATATATATATATATATATATATATATATATATATAAACATACTTATTTTCAATTTTCTGCTGTGTGTTTATCCAGCGGTATTATGAATAATATTACTGGTGAGCATAAACATGTGATGTGAGACCTCTCGATTCTACAGCCTTTGACCAGGAATCAAATGTAGAATCAACTCAGTGATGAATGTAAAAATGTTTTAGTTTTGGGACTTAAGTTGTCTCGGTAGCTTTCTATAGGCCGTCACTATGGAAATGTAGGTTTTGGCCATATTGCAGAAATGGTAATACTTGAGCACCACAACAGAGTTTGAGTAGATTAGTACCATGTACTTAATGAGAGTTGGGCACTAACAGAAAGGATACCTTTTGTCGTTCAATGGCAACCTTATGTAACTAACGGAGATGCCCATAAACATTCACTGAAACCAATTTTAAGCATTCTATTTAGGACACCATTCCCACGTCATTTGTGAAATGAGTGCTACCAGTATTAGGAAGGTGGTAGAGAACAATTTTGTAATTTGTTTTGCGAGGATGCATAATGTCATTAATTTGGAGAGATGCTTCTCTTCTTATTACAAACAAAATGCGTTGTCGATGATGAAGACCTGTTTTCATAAAGAAGCTCTTTTTAGGGATGAGGTATGATACTGGCTGACAAGAATTTCACAGATGTTATGGCAATATTTGAGTTCTGCAGAAATAGGTGAGATGGTGTGTGCAAAGCAGATACTGGGTGGGAACATTCTCTCCTGGTTTCAGTTTTAACAGTTACATTCTACCATCTTGGGGCAGCAAATAGGGTGGAGAAAGTTGTGTCAGTATACTTGCTGTATACTCTTCCATAAATAAAAATGGAAAATGGCAAATAAAATCATGCTAAAGCCAGACAGTGACATAACAACAGTTAAAGGACTAAGGCAATACAGTGACTGGTCAAAAGATCACAGGCATTTTCATGGTGGAGCTTCTTTAGTGGAAGACATAGCCTGGCTCTTGGTATATAAAGTGAAAGAAACAGGGGAGCAGCTTGGTTTTAGTGTCGGTGACCAAACTGGTGAACATTTGCTCTCTTAATAGTCACATTTCCTTCTGCCACTGACTGCAAATTCACACTTCTGCATTCACATTTACTACAAGGTACCTTCCCCGAGTTTGCCATCTTAGATATGTGTCAGCAGAACTGCCTTCTACTGGGAGATGAGGAAATGTCTGCCATATGGTTCTGACAGTGGTGTTACACTGTCACTCACACCTGAGAAGACTCTGTCAGTACCTGTAATTGATATCATAGGTGGGACTGTGGAACTAAAGCACATGAGAACTTAAACCCCAGCAGGTCAGCTTTCCAACTCGACTGCAGTATTCCACCAAGTTCACCTCTACGACATTATGCAGGGAAGAAAATAATTTGAATTGCAGCTCACACTAGGAGATAAACTTCATCTAGTTGTCATTCTACGACCTTACGAAAAAAAATGATAGAAGTCTCACCACCTGTAGCAAAATGGTGGCATGCCCTTGCAGAATCACTTTTAGTGTCACCAAGAATCCATTTGCAACAGATTGAACTTACTACAATTTTGTAATGGGATTTACTACATGGTAAAATCACATCTATACCTGATTAAAAAAAAAACTTGTCTCATAGAAAGAAGGAAACTGAGTATATCACATGCACAAATTACATGTAATTTTCCATATATTACCTAGCACTTTTAAGCATGGAACCAGTACTGATTTTTTGCAAATATTTTAAACTTGCAAGTCTAACTGAGGCATGAGGCATTCACTATGCTGCATGCAGATACAGACCTTCAAGCAGACAATTTAAATAGTGTAACAAGGAGAAAAACATTGATTTTCCTGAGGCTGCACTTTTTCATAGTGTACAGCTGGCGATCCCCAAGTCAGACAATTATCTTCGCTGTATTGAGTGAGCAGGTTAGTTATTCTTGCAGAACCATGAATGCGTGCCTTCAGCAACTAAAGAATGGGCAGCTTGAATCGCTTTAATCTGAAATGGAATCTTTTTCTTGACGGGGTTAAGTAAGTAAGGAATGCGCCTACAGTGCAAAAACTACTTGTACACCGTCTCAGTGCTGTTACAAGTGAAATATGTAGCACTATTCATTTATGCTAGCGTAACCTTTTAGATGGGTATGGAACTGGAAAGGAATAGTGCATGACTGTTCATTCAAAATGCTACATGCAGACTCTATTCTGAGGCATTGTGCCATCTAACTGAGAGAGAGGCAGGAGTAATCCTCCTCAGGACTCTACTGTTAAATGCAAACAGATATTGAAACAGCATGACAGGAGACTGCAACGTGATCCTAGTAAAGTCAATATAAGAAGAGTTTAGGTGACTGGTGTAATAATACAAACGGAGTAAAGGTCAAGAAAGGGACAGGTTCTGACTGCTCTAAGGACGGCTGTAGCATGACTCAGTTGTACTGACAGAAAGCAGTGGCAGTATGTTTGTAACAGAACTTAGTGAATGTAAATATTTTCTAGTGTTATTCACACAGTCTGAGTTTCAACTATGATAATAAATTATATTTTCTAAAGTGCAGCTGTTAGCTAAGTGTAGGATAACCTCAGAATAAACTAAAAACAAAAAGAGCAGGATGATTTTTTTCCTTCAGGGTAGTCACTGTGATGTCAAATGCTAGTAAAGGGATGCACCCACATCTTTGCTAAGCCAGAATATCCTACTCACATGCCTAACGTCCTCATTTACTTGTTTTCCTTGTGCCAAATTAATAATCTTTATATGTATTTGGACTGCTGGTATCACAGCTTACTAAAAGGCATAACTGTTCACCCTCATGCTGTAATTCTCTAGACCTTGGCTGATTTTTTTTTTTTTGGCTATGTAGAACAATTGCTGCCCATACAGATGTGCACTGATGTCTTATATGGAACATATACAACAATGCATGCTTGCACATCAATTATCAATCCCAAATTCCCCTTAGACATATTGTGCCTAGTGACTCCTATTGCCTGTCTGTCAGAGGGCACAGCAAGTCCTAAAGACATTCAAGCTCTCCTTCCAGGAAAGAAGAACTACTTGCATGACTTTCAACATGTTCTTGCCTGCCCAGCCCTGGCTAATAAATCAGCACCTGTACCTGGCTGTTCAGAACCGAAGCCAGAAATCCAAGCTAAACACAACCTGCTTATCCCAGTAAACAGGAAGCTGCTTAAGTAGGAGAGGGAAATGCTAACCTGTGGAAGCCCCATGTTATGCATCTAGCGTAGGCTCATACCCCTCAGCTGTCCTGAATTTTGCAGATAGTCCCTGATTTTGCCTCATACGTCTGCCCTGTCCCTTATAAAATGTTTACATTTCTGATAAATCACTGAAGATTACAGTCAGTCAGTCAATAATGCCAGACATTAGAATTTCATACTTCCTATTGTTCAGAAAATGAATGTTGAAGCAAAACCTACTGTTCTGTTAACTTTTTAAGTGACGTAAAATGTTGTTGTTGTCTTTCGGCTTTTCCCGGTTAGGGGTCGCCACTGCGGAACTCCGGTCCGCTAATGATTGTCAGTAGATTTTGCCGAACGCCGAGATGCCAGCTCGACGTTCAACCTTCAACGAAGACACACCCATTTACGCATGTCTTTCGAACGCCCACCCAACTGTGGGGAGGACATGCAGACTCCACACAGAAGGCACTAAAATAACATTTAAAAATTGTCCCCTAATTTTGAGCCTTTGTTATGCCCTTTATGTTTGGCATTGTCCAGAATTCTTGTTCAGAGAAACGGTGAGGTATACATAAGCTTACCAAATTAGTGTGCTAAATATGGCATTTAAAAGCACACTTCCAGGTTTGTAGCTTTCTGGCAAACTAGAAATTTCTGGTGGTTATACATGCATTGTACAAAGATGATATTGTTGACATTTAAATTATATATTTATTTTATATTTAAATTATACCAGTGCAGTAATGTACAGAAAGACACCTGTTTACAAGTCTCTGGGGACATATTGCATTCCTCTAAACATGGATACTGGTGCTTGCAGAGAATGAAAAGTTTATGGGAAAGACATATAAAAAAGTTGAAATTCCTTAATTTAAAGGCTGACGGTAAAGTGAAGCGACTCTCTGCCAATTTTCTCCAGTGCTTAAATTATATATATATATATATATATGGGTCTATCTTAGTACATCGACATTTCACAATACCGAAAACGGATTCACCGACACCATAATATCGAAAGTCACGTTACCGACGCCAGAAGATCGACAAGGCAGAAGACCGACGGAGGAAGACACCGACGCTGAGAAGCTGCGATGGGGAAAGGATATGTAAGTCTGCGGTAGTGACGGACGATAGGGTGCGAGTAAGGTAAGTGTGCGATGCTGGTGTTTAGTAGGGGTAGGGGTGGGATAAGTGAGTTAGGGTTAGGGCGCGGTTTAGGTGAGTGTGCGAGTAAGGTAAGTGTGCGATGTTGGTGTTTTGTAGGGGTAGGGGTGGGATAAGTGAGTTAGGGTTAGGGCGCGGGTTAGGTGAGTGCGAGTAAGGTAAGTGTGCGATGTTGGTGTTTTGTAGGGTAGGGTGGGTTAAGTGAGTTAGGTTAGCGGGTTAGGTGAGTGTGCGATAGTGACGGACCTTAGGGTAAGGGTTTGGGTCAGGGTTGTGGATAGTTGTGTATGTATGGGTTAGTGTTTGTTTATAAGGATTTTAGTGTGCTTGTGTTGTGTGTGTGAGTGTTGGATAGGGGATGTGTTTTGTTTGTTGGTATGTTGTGTCGGGTGTATGCGATGTCGTGTTTGTGAACTGTCGATCTTCTGGCGTCGGTTAAATGACTTTCGATGTTTTGGTGTCGGTTAATTCGTTCGATATTGTGAAATGTCGATGTACTAAGATAGATCCATATATATATATATATATATATATATATATATATATATATATATATATATATATATATATATATATACTGATGTACACAACTAGGAAGTAGCTTGTTATGACACGCTGAGGAAAACATGAAGTACAGGACCTGCAATTGACAAATGAAGTAACTTCTGCTTTAATTGTTAATCAGCAACAGTCTCCTAAAAACTACTATGCATATATGAAAATAATAACAAAACAGCAACAAAAATACAAACTTCAAAGGCAGTAAATCTAAGTTACTAGAAAGTTTGACTAAATATCATTTCTACCTGCCAGGTATTGTTCAGTTCTAAACTCCTGGTCACTCAGTCCCTAATGGTTTTGATGCAAGGTGTGTTTTTTTCTCTAAGGAAACACCCATAATACAATGCCACCTCACTGGCAGAGAGCTTAATGTATTTCTGTGCTGTAGATAATGCAACCTTTGCTAGTGGTCCTATGTCAGGGGTTCACTGGGGTAGGGAGAACATTCTAGTGGTCTGCAGTCTGCTTTCAGACGGAGATTACAGGTATGTAGTGCTGGAGAATGGATGCAAGTCACCCATGCCATCACACTTATTTAGATGCCACCTGCAGACCTGCTGAAGATGACAGAGGAAAATGAAGATTATCACAATAAATGACACCGAACATAACATTGTGCAGGATATCGAGACTTCAGAGCTGGTATATATATAAGGCTGGGGGTGTGGGGGCTTGTCCCTCTGCAGAAAAGAAGTCTAAAGGAGAAGAACAATCTTTGAGACTCATTCCTTCTCTGGGTTTCTGTCTTTTTTCTTTGGCTTGTTGGAAGTTAGCATTTCAAGTGCTGACAGTTCACAGAGCTCATGTTACAAATGAGTTTGTTAATGAACTGGTGGTCACAATAGGAAGACAGGTGGGGATGAATAATATAAAAATACGTTTAATACCAATCTGAACAGTCCCTAAACTACATGACAGTTATTGCTATGGCTTTTCTTTTATTGAAACCTGGCAAAACTATCAATACTGTATAAAAAGACTTTAAGAATTGCTTTAGAGCTCTCTGGCATTAACATTAAAATAATATTTCCATTAATTCAGAAAATTCTGCACTATTGGCCTTTGATGCTATACAGTGCTTTAATGATTCGCCCCTTCTCATTATTCTTGGTAAATAGCTGCTATGTATTACTATGATAACCTCAACATCTGCTTATCATAACAGTAATTTTAAAAAGTGATTTTACCTACAGTGTTAAACACATGTTCTAGGGATATAAGAATTGTAATGTAAATATAGTAAAATTCCTAGCAGTGAGAACATTTCTATAACTAATTCATTTTGCTGTATTGGTTTAGAAACTATATGCACAGCAGCGGTGTGTATATCATTACTTGTATTAGGTTTTATATGCCACATTATGGGATTTGTGCTGATAAGTTTCATGACATATTTGACAGCATACTATGGATGAACCCACTTTTATTACAGATGGTTTGACTGTTCCTTAAATTAATTAGGATTGCATCATCAGTGATGCAGTTTGAGAATTTATCAGTCTATGCAATGACTATGAAACATAGAATAAAAGATTATTTGAAACCGTTGTGCCAATATCCACAGAATCTTACATATGTTATTCATTTCAAGTTCTTCTCAAAATAAAAAATACATACACACACATAGATATACATATATGCACATATACTATATTTACACACACATATACATGCTGGCATATATATATATATATATATATATATATGTGTGTGTGTGTGTGTGTGTTTGTATGTTTTATAATACTTTGTAGCAAAGCAAAAACATATTCTTGCACTTAGTTACATAGATGGAGGAAATATTTAATACCATAAGCCTTTGTAAATAGCTGCTATGTATTACTGTGATAACTTCAACATCTGCTTATCATAACAATAATTTTAAAAAGTGATTTTACCTACAGTGTTAAACACATGTTCTGGGGATATAAGAATTGCACTGTAAATATAGTAAAATTCCTAGCAGTGAGAACATTTCTATAACTAATTCATTTTGGTGTGCATAACTTAAAGTATCTCACCACTACAAATTATTATCAATAATTCTTTACCTAAGCAGAAATTTTATAGGCTATTGCAATTAGAACTTAGAAACCCTTAGGTAGAAACAGTGTGTGGGGTATACTGTTTGTCGCACCCCATCACTGGACTGGTAATCAATGAACCTCAATCCTCAACACTAGCACCAGTGGGGGACGTACATTGGGAGGATGACAGGTACACAAACAGTATTTCCAGATGCAGCTCTCTGCATCAATTGGAATTTCCCTTAAGAGCACACAGAGACCACAGTCAGTCCGGGGCTGGTTTCTCCCTCTTTCTCCAGATCCACAGTAAGACTACTGGCACAGTTATAGAGCTGAGATCTCAGCCGAGTGGCAAAGCCAAGACCTCCAGCACCCACTCTGTCCAACCAGTGCTTCATGTCCCTGCCCAAGTAGCTGATACACACACTCTTTGAGGTTTGATTTATATACACACACCTGGAAAAGGCTGGCACAGGTTTACTAGCTATTCCCCCTTCTGCTCAGACTACAAGATAGTTTTTACTGCCACCAGCCAGGTCCTTATCAGCTACTTTAAGGCACTTAACAAAGGGTGTCCAGTCTTACTGTGTAATGCTACTATCAATACAAATGGTAGTTTGACCAAGAGCAAGGCTATTAGGAGTGGCCTACACAGTGTCACCAAATAAATATGCAAGTACTCTCAGAGCTTAAATATGTCTAGACAGACCAGCAATAATGAAAGATTTAAATATATTTAATAATAAATAATAAAACAAGACAATACTAAAGATGCCTTTACAGTAACATCAGAATTCAAAACCACAGAAAATATTTAAAACAACATTGCAGGATAGTCTAAAATAAATAAAGAAAAACATCTAAATTAAGCTTTTCTATATTCCTGACTATATCTAAAAGAATTATACTGTACCCTAGTACAGTTACTTAATTAGAGCAGCAAGGCAGATGTTTTGAATGGATCTTCTCTAGTTGTTGTCAGGTCAAAGACAAAATACAGAATGCAGTCTTTCTCTCAGAGACTCAGAGAATTTTTAAATTAATATCTCAAATATTACCTCTGGGATAGGTTGCAGAATGACATTTTTTGTCATCTGACTCAACTGCAGTTAAACCCCCACTGCTGAAAGCTAGCAGTATTTAGCATCTACCTGCAAAAATGCATATGCAAGGTCTTTCCCTCATATCTTTGCAAATCTTGGAAGTCATAAAGCAATAAAACACTTCAAAGACAATACAGAAAACTTCTCAGAACAGATATTGTATCTGTTGCTTTACCGAAACTGAAAAATAGCATCTTTTTATTGCGTGGCCATAAAGTAATTTAATTTCAGCTATTTTTCGAAAGTTAGCCTTCTGCATCCCGGTTTCCACTGTTAAAATATATACATTTAAACCATTACAATAGTTTATGTACATTTCTGTTCTTTTCCAGTAGGGTAAACTGTGGATACATCATTAAGCTCTGTACTTTACAAACCCTTTTCAATACACACTTCTGTACCAGCAGTTTAATATACACATAACATACAGTTCTAATACATTTGTAACACAGGCAATTTACACAAAGCATGTTGACATTCACAAATGACACATAACCATTTACAAAATTTTGAATAGCTGTGCTGGCAGTATCTCCCTTTGTCACACTGTTCCCAAGGTTTTCCCTTCCTAGAGGGGTGTTTAATTATTTAGTAGTGCATGTAGTACAGTGATTTTGTTCTGAAATTGGGAAAAAGATAAAATCATTAAACATATCCCTAGTGTAATATCTGATCTTAACAGAGAATAGGGATGCTTAACAAAAGATTGTTAAGCACACCTAAGCAGACTCAAGATCTGGTCTTGCCTAGGAACTAAAGGCAGACATTATTTCACAAATACTTAATTGCCAAATTGTTAAATTTTACTTCAGACGTATTCAGATGGTACTTAAAGGTTCTATAAAATCAGCATAATTAAATCAGACAAGCAAATGCATAAATCAGTCAGGTATCCTGATACCCACTAATGGTCTATATTCCTACAATAAATTATATTATTATTATTATACTATTACTATTATTATTTATTATGCAATGACATTGTTCTGCCAGTCTGGTGCATAACATTGGCATTATACACTACTACAAAACTTCCAAAAACTCCGTGAGAAGAAGTATTGGTTATCTCTGTCTTCCACATCTCTCAGCTTGCTGCCATTACAACAATGGAAAAAAGAACTGCCAAGTCTTAAAAACCATGCATTTTAAAAACAGCACCTATTAACTATTCCTTGTTTTACCTGCCCTCTAACACTTCCGTCTTTAAGATGATGTCTTGAGTAAAAATTGAACCACCCAGCTTTTGAAAGCTACACTGTCAGTGGCAGAAAGACTACACTAACTCTGCAATGTGTAGACTTACAATGTAGAAAGTATGTGCGTTGTATACACCTAGGTCATTGCACTCCAAGCATAGAGTTCTGAAATCATCGTACATGAAAGCTTTTGAATTATATACCTGAGTCACTTTAAAGGGTATGATTAAATGATTTCAGAATAACCCCATAGTATAACTATAATTGTAAATGACCACTCATAATACAGAGTAGTGAATGGCTTACCATGCATTCCATAACCCTCTTTTACCATTTTTGCACATGGGATTGGGCAGTCACTTCAACAGTGGCAATCTAGAGCCAAGGTTCACATCACTGGGTGGCTAGCCCTGCTCCAGTAGTTCTTCAGCACTATGCATTCAAATGCACACTCCCATCTATGGCCAATTTAGTGTGCCTAATCCCCTTACTTCATCTCTTTGGAATGTGGGAAGAAACTGGAGCATGCAGGAAAAACCCAAGTGAACACAAATAGGACATACAGACTCCCCACAGCAGGTACCCCAGCTGAGAATGGAACTGGGGTACCTCTTGCAGTGAAGTGACAATTTATTTATTTATTTATTTTTATTTATTTATTTAAATTTGTTGACCGGGAGTGTCTATGTGCTATCTGTGTCTAATGCTATCTGCTGTGCCACTGGGTCACCCTTAATGCTTTCTTCACTATGTAATTCCATGAGGTATGAACCTTGAGATGCATTTTGCTGAATGTGTGCAGGTAAATATGTAGCATGCAAGGAGTACCTTTGATATTCTACTGCTATGTGGACTAGTGCAGAGATAAACAATAAGAAAATTAACAAAAATCAAAGAAGAGATGATTTTTGACCCTTCTCGTTTACAGAACTGTTACAAAACAGAAAGCTGTGGGCTGGAACGAGGAACTCTACTTAAAGATCCAGAAATATGGTTAAAAATAAACTCAGTTTCATAGTCACAAGGTGTATGAACTAGAAAAGCATAATAAATTTACCAGTGGTGTCAGAAAATGTATTTCATCTACGATTGCTGAAGTGATCTGAACTACATATATAAGCTTAATAGGCCCAAAGTAAAGTACAGGAACAGATTACGGTTTCCATACATTGAGGCATAATAGATCAGACAACTTCTTTACACATCACTAAGGTACTTGTCCTTGAGCAAAAGGTGTCTGAGACACAAGATCGTGAGGAACAGAATACCATTCTTTCTTTTCCATAGTTTAATCACTGGCAGTGTGATTTCTAAGTGTGCGCATTCAGTGATTCCTTTAATTTGGACTGTTTCTCCCTTGATCATATTTGTATGACTGCAGAGTTGATATATAACCTTAGAGTGTGTCAGGAATTACCCCCAAGTGGGGTAGGGGTGTAGGGGGCTTGCCTCTGCAGAAACACTTACAGTTTTTTTTTCTTTGTTTTGCTCTTGTGTGCTCCAGACATTAGTTTTTGGCTTTGTGGCATGCTGGGTTTTTGGAGTTTGGATTTCAGTAGTGGTACTGATTACAGGAACTACACAGGAGATTCTCAAAAATGATAACTGACCTAAATATGCTATGATATGAAGAAAGGCACTCTAAGCTAGCATACAGGTATAGGTGAGAGGATTTGATTCAGCTACACAATGCTGGGAAGAATTCCTTGGGCTTAAAACAGAGTTCAAATATTGAGATCTGTTAAGCTATTTTAAGAAAAGTAGCAGAATAACAAACTGTTTTTCAGAGAGCACTGGTAGAAAACTGGGATAATACACCAACACACATGAAGCACATCAAAAGCCTAGTTGAGTTTCAAGAATGGTATAGATATGTTATCTGGGACAGTTTGTTATAAAGCTGACAGGATGAAATGATGTTTAGCCTAAGCCTTAATGTGTAGTGTATCTTATGTTGTTCTGTGGTAAACCACAAATTACTGACTAACCCCCATGGTCAACTGCTTAATTATTTATTGGGTTTGATTAGCTAAAATACAATAAATGAAGTACCCTAACCTATAAGCGATGTCCATTAAAAGAAATACAAGGAAGCTTTGTTGCATTAACTGCAAAAAAAAAAAAAAGGTTTGATCCATCAAACAATGATTCCATCACATAGTCACATAGCTGCTAGGTTTAAAAACAATTTCATAATAATCGTGTGGCATGCAATGAGAATAATTTTTCTTAATTAAAAAATAGAATAATTGCATTAAATAATCTTTATTGACTGTTACATTCCTCTTAGTTAAAGTCCACAGTGGTGGTGGTAGGGTTGTCGCCTCACATCAAGACGTTGTCCCGTTCGATTCTCAGCTAGAGCGTCTTCTGTGTGGAGACATGCGTGAATGGGCGTACCTTCGTTGAAGGTTGCACATCAGGGCTGGCAACTCGGCATGTAAAAATCAACTGCCAATCATTAGCGGACCGGAGTTCCTATGTGGTGACCCCTAACCGGGAAAAGCCGAAAGAAACAACAACATTCCTCTTAGTTATAAAGATATGAGGAAAATTAGAATTACATAAAAAGTAGAATTCATAAAACACTGTTTCATAACTGAACCTGGTGTAAGTACGTATACTGGGGGAGTGGTACATTGAAGTAATGGAGGTGAGACTGTGTAGTTCATGAATGTTACACAGCTAGTGCTGTCAAATACAAAAATGACTGTAATGTTCTCACACTAATATGTAATATGAAAGGCAGCAAACAACAAAAGCCTTCTGCTATGCAATACAAACATTAGTGCTGATTTATGATTGAAAGGGAACTTATTTTATGCATTCATATTATGGCTGAGAGAAAGGCATTATAGGCCCAATACCTCACAGCTACTTCCATAATGTGTATGCACTACAAAAATAAGTTGTTGAGGAGGGATAATAGGAAGAAGACCAGTGCTGAGTACCTGGTAACACTCTCCACAGCAGCTGCAATGTGCAGACTGAGCTGTACACCCCCATGTTGCATTATGGTATACAAGGTACATGCACTAGGACAACTGAGTACTAGTATGCAAATGGGAGGCATCATTTCACATATCTAAGACTCCCTTTTGGCATACTGACTAATGCTTAGCAGAACTTAACACTTCACTATTGCAGTTGTTTGGAGAAAGTGTAGTGTAAGTGGTCTTCCATTATTTCTATTATGTCACACTTACCATGATTAAGTATCCAAACAGTACTAACACTTTTAACATGTCTGCTCGGTTGCCTAAATGACAAGTGCTCATAATTTACTTTTATACCCCTAACTCCTTTGCTTTTTGTTTCCTTCCTCAAGATGAAGAATGAGATGTTGCTACTCAAATGTGTCTGATTGAGAGATGGTGTGTTCTTCCTGCCACTCAGACAAATAGAAAGGCAGGCTTCCAGGATGCAGTAATCTTGTATCGAGAGAAATTAAGTTTGAAGGCTGTGAGGGACTGCCTCCTGCACAAATGATTATGTAAAAATGTGAATCTTCATGCTCTTGAGTATGTGTTTTACAAGCTCCGGTAGCAATGCTAGGTTGAGTGAAAGTCTTATAAACATATATCAGGCTCGTTGTGCTAAGACAGGCAGTTAAATAAATGACGTCTAAGTTGCAAAAGTTGGCCCTTTTGCTTATAATGTCATGCAAACCAGCACACAAGATTGTTGCAGAGTTGTGAGTTCATGCATTCCATATTTAACATTGTAGGATTCATATTCCAGACCCTCAAAGGCAAGGAAATGGGTCATAAAAAAGCAGTGAGGATTTACTAATTCATTTTATCTCATCAAGAAATTGAAAACTGGAGAAATACAACTACACAGAGAAAACTAACTGAAAATGGTTAGATGCATTTCTGAGTATATAAAATCATTGGATTTATTACTTTAAGTATTCATTCATTATTTTGATAACTAGAGACATTAATTGCTGCACTGGATAGTTTTTTTCTCTGTAGTCTGGTGCAAAGCAAAGTAACTGTGCACAATATAAGAAACTTACAACAAGCAAAGAAAGCAAGAGTAGGAAAGCAAATAAAGCAAGACTAAGAAAGCAAAGAAAGCAAGAGTAAGAAGACAAAGAAAGCAAGAGTAAGAAAGCAAAGAAAGCAAGAGTAAGAAAGCAAAGAAAGCAAGAGTAAGAAGGCAAAGAAAGCAAGAGTAAGAAAGCAAAGAAAGCAAGACTAAGAAGGCAAAGAAAGCAAGAGTAAGAAAGCAAAGAAAGCAAGAGTAAGAAGGCAAAGAAAGCAAGAGTAAGAAAGCAAATAAAGCAAGAGTAAGAAAGCAAATAAAGCAAGAGTAAGAAAACAAATAAAGCAAGAGTAAGAAAGCAAAGAAAGCAAGAGTAAGAAAGCAAAGAAAGCAAGAGTAAGAAGGCAAAGAAAGCAAGAGTAAGAAAGCAAATAAAGCAACAGTAAGAAGGCAAAGAAAGCAAGAGTAAGAAAGCAAAGAAAGCAAGAGTAAGAAAGCAAAGAAAGCAAGAGTAAGAAGGCATACATATTTTATTAAAGTGAAGAATACATGCAATAATAATCTGCAGTCCTTTTAAACTCCATGTAATCTGAAACAAAACATTAATTAATGCAAATGAAATACATGAGTAAACATCATATCTATATCAAAATCTATAGCTATCTATACAGATAGACAGATATATCAGGAGCAATTTTATTAACCAAAACTCATAAATATTGACATCTGTTTTGGTGAAACACTTTGGATGACAAAACAGATGGTCGGTAGTGTGTGTGAGCGGCAGTCCCCGTTTTTTCTTTGGCATGGTCTGTGGTTTTGTATCTGAGCATGTGCAATAATGAGCTCTGCCAGGGCTGGGAGGCTGTCAACCATTGCACAACACACACACACACACACACACACACACACACACACACACACACACACACACACACACACACACACACACACACAATTTATTGTTATTGTTTTACTGATCTGTCAAATACCCATGTATCAGCACCCATATGCATGCAGATGTCTTCTCTCTGTAGACAACTGATCATATAAACATATTGTAACATAACATATATAACAGATAAACTATTTTATGCAGAAACTGTGCAAAGAAGTGGAATTTTTTTACTGGCAATTTGAAAATCAAAATATGTTCTCTGTCAATTCTTAATTTTTGCAGAGGTATAATACCCTCTATCAGGATAGTGCTGGGGAATATAAGGTCTTTTAAGGGCAAACCTGTCCCTTTGCCTGAAGTGCTATGGCTCATTGCAGTACTGGGAAGGCTGATATTCTCCACTATCAGCATCCCCCTGGGGTTTTAATGCTAACATTAATTGTGATATCTGCTGAGGTTGCTTGGGACTAGCATAAAAAAGTTGAAGCTCCTAGCCTACCTGGAGACTGAGTTCAAGATGCAGATTTCAGATGAAAGCTGACAAGTGAGCTTTTATCCACATTCACTGTGAAAACCCAGTTCTGACTCAGTAATGACAGCTAAATGAAATGACTGACACTGATGGAACTGCACAGAACAGAAGGGAAAAGACATTTCAGCACAGGTAATGATCAAGTCAACAGTGAACCTGTTCACAGAACATGACAAAAGCTACCTTAAACACAGTATGACCATGTGTATTTGCATTTTTATACCTCCAGTCTGAAGCTAATAAGTAGATGGGAAGCTGGTTCAAAAACTGATACAAATTATAAGGAAGAAAATGCAAGGTGGACGGCATTAGCAATATGTATCCATGGGGCAGAGATGAGAAAATCTCACGCAAACCAGATGTGATAGCTATGATTCAATTACTCCACCAGTAAATTTGAAAAGGGCTAGAAAGACCAGTTAGGTTATTATAATGATGATTAGCTTAGAGCAATGATCTGACACATTGTGGGTGAATGGATTCTTGAGTCAGGTTATAGTGTTAACTGCACCCATCACTGTTGAGCTCCTGCAGATTCTATGTTCCCCAAAAGTCTGGAAAGAGTACACCATTGTAAATGTTTAGAAAAGAGTGTCAGCACCTCAGGGTAGTGTTGTTCTGAAGCATACCAATCACTTTTATGTTGTCTGTTAGAGCTCTGCATGTACCTGTGCTGGTTAAAACATATGCTTCATGAATTATAAACACCAGCAGAGTTCTTAGTGGGTAAAAGCAAAGGGCCACATCTATAATGATGCGCAAGCTGCAAGCAATATTGTGTCCCTCAAACATGAGCATATTATATCATTTGGCAGCTTAAAAACACAACAATTTAGGAAGTCATTCTCTATGAGTTGCAAGGAAGCACAGAGCCAAGTGCTAAAGTCTAAATCAGATTTCATATTTATTTTTCAAGGAAACAAATATAATGCAATGCTTATGGTCAGGATTTCTTACAAAAGCAAACTATGCTAAAGGGACAACAAAAAGGCTGATTGAAAAATCCACATGGTTAAGCCATGTACTGTACACATTACTACAACTGCAATAGAAAATAGAGTGGTAAGCTATTAATCAGGTTTGTGTAATTGTTATTCAGTTACAGAGCTATCCCTCCTTTAGCCTCTTAGCAACAATATTAGCTGGGGTTCACTTTTGGCTGAGATTTGATGGGTAGGATATACTCTATGACTCTCATTTGCCCTCTCTCTCTCTCTCTCTCTCTCTTTTTATACGTGTATATATATATATATATATATATATATATATATATATATATATATATATATATGTGTGTGTGTGTGTGTGTGTGTATGTGTGTGTGTGTAGATAGATAGATACAAGGATATATATAATTAGAATGCTCTTGTTAAACTGCAGTGGGAACAGAATTTTTGAATTGTAGCCAACCATTTAGTTACACAAAAAGTATGAGAATGGTGAATCCTTTGCAATGTCTTCAAACAAGGAGTTCATCAGTCTGACCAATTTTACTACCATGACAAACTCAGAGTGACAGCAACATGAAAATGAATTCTTAATTGAGTTAGTGGGTAGGAAACAACTAATCAGTGGTGGTTGTGGTTTGTTACAGTGGCTCTGGTGATTTATTGTAGTTTGTTTGTTCAAGTTTTGTTTGTGTGAGTAGGTTGACTCAGGTGTTCAGTGCTCCTGCAATGGTACGCATGGTGAGGGCAGAGATTGGTGTCTGCAGTTGGCCAATTTAGTTTATTTGGGATAGGAATAGTGGCTTTGTCTGTGAGCTGAGAAGTGGTTGCGAATTAGTCTATGGTGCTGGTCAGCTAATTTGCTCATTTGTCATCGGTTGGTACGAATAGTGGATTCTCGAGCTGTCTGTGGCCTGAGAAATGGAGGTAGCGGCATGGTTATTTGTTAATTATGGTGCTATGAGGTTGTGGTGACCTTCCCTCCCCTCTCCATTGCTCAATGGGTTTCATAATTGTTTGTTCCGGGCTGATCGCTGGTCCATGGGTCAAGATTGTTTGTGTTAATGTACCAGCGCTGGGGTGAATGGGAAGACAAATACAGCATTTGGTAAAGTATTTACTTGCGGTTCATTGGGGTTGTGAGGGCTGTATCATTGTAGTGGTTCTGGGCTGTTTATGGTCTGGGGGAACCCCTCCTGGTAGGGTTTGTTGTGATGCATGCCCAGTGTAGTGGATAACCATTGACCAGTATCATAGGGGACCAAAGAGCATAAATTGAAAGTAGGGATGCTGTAGCTAGTTTTCAGTTTAAGTCAGCCTGTACTTTGTGTGAACTGTCTATCATAAGTACTTTCATTCCCAAAGAAACAGTGGCATGCATGGGGAATTCCTTTGGTGTAGAGTTTGCAAGTTTTGGGAGAATGATCACTGTTCTTTGTTTAAGTGACCAAAAGGTTCAGCTATATGTGCTGAGGTATATTCAAGGGCCTTGGCAATATTCAGTGGTTAGTAGCTTCACGTGTTGCTCCAAGTTTGTTTGTCCACATTAAAATTAAAAAAAATTAAAAAAAGGAACTTTTACTATGCTGAAGATCATTATACTGCCAGTCAACAAATCAGAACCCAATGAGACAAGTACAAGGCTTGATTTAGAAGAGCAGCTGTGCTCATTTTGGGAGACTGGCACAATGCTTCTTAATTTGTAGAGGACTCTTTTGACTTCATGGTTTCATTGTACAGGTGGTTATCATTTTTTAAAGTGCATTCAGTGTGTGGTAGACACAGGCTTGGCAAAATGCTGCTTTGTATGCAGTTAGGTGAATGTCCAATTGTCTACCTTGATGGCATTAAGAAGGAGCTTTAATATGTACTGTACACAATGGTTGTTTAAAGGTAGTTAGGCATGTTGTGATGTGGTATGCGGCACGGGTATATTTAGTCAGTTTTGGTGAGGTCCGGACAGTCCAGTGGGCAGATAGCGCCCTTTGTATCATGCCAGGTACTAGTATTGCAGAGTACTATTTGACAACCAAGAGGGAGTTTCTTACAATTTTTTTTTCTCTGACAAGAATAGTACAATACCTCAAAACAGTGAATGCAGGTGTCTGTGAGAGATTAATTGTTTGAAAACTAGCATATTTTCATACCACTAAAATCCATTTAAACCACTGTAAAATAATAGACATATATTATTTTTTTTTTCTTCTGTTATGCAGATGTTGGACAGGAGCATGCAGAGTCTATGGCGATGGTGGGAGGCCATTGTGGCACAGGTGAAAGACTTGTTTCAAGAGGTGTCCGACACTGATTCTGGGATAGTGGTCCAGGAAGGGGATGCCAGTCAAAAAAGATGAAAAACAGCATTGAGGACCAGAGCAGCAACTCGTGCAAAGAGGCAATGACTATCGAGAGGCCATTGCAGTTGATCTGTCAGTGGCTGGAGTGTCTCCGCACTGAGCATCAGGTAATGAAATGGTTTTAGGTGTTCAGTTAGGAAGGACAGATTCAGGGTGTGTGGTGGATGGCGGCAATGCATCTGAGGATGGACTGTGTTCTGGGTTGGAGGACATGAGGAAGGCTCATGGGGACAACTCAGGGGTGTCAGGAGGTGAATGTGGATGCATTGGTTAGGGAGGACAGTGTTGAGTTGGTGGGCACCTTGGGTTTGCTTGCCGAAGTGGGTTCAGATTTTGGTATTTGACCTGGTGACTGGTTAGCTCTGCAGTCATTGGGTCAAGTAATGGGGGAGGTTTATCTGACTCCTCACACTCCAGCTACAGTGAAGGAGAAGATATGGAATGGGGAGTATGTCAATGTTTTTGAATTAATAGATGCAGGCAGGGATCAGCGATTAGTGGAATCTGAGTCGGTAAACAGTAAGGACTAGTTGGCTACCTTAGTGGCGTTAGGGAGGAGGAGGAGGGTAGGTAAGTTACAACCTAGGATGTGGGATAACTGGGTAGTAGGATTTGTTTATTATATGGCAGTTTTGTTGGAGAAGTATACTTCTTTGGCATTACCTTTACTGGTTTACTTTCTTACACTAAAGGAGGTGCAGTGTTTGAGGTCCGGGAGCACCTAGTTATAGTACGACCAGAGGTTCTGGAAGAGGAAAGCAGTGGATCAATTGCTTCAATGGGAGGTTCTTCATCTGAATATCTGGCTGGCTACTATGATGGATAATTTTGGGTGGATGGTTGGGAGGAAGGTGGAAATCTTTGTTGTGCCTTTAATGCTGGAAGTTATTCATGGGTAGGATGTACATTTTTGCATGGTTGTTCAAAGTTTCACAATTTATGCTATCTGGCAGGGAGTTCAGTGAATTACTTTATTTCAGTTGAGGATGCTAGAGTTTGTTATGCATCTTTGGATGATGCTGGGAAGGTTATCCAGGGATTTAAGGATCAGTGGTTAGTGAAGGTGGCTTTTCACTTGCTGCCAGTAAGAAAGAAAGAGTGGCTGTTACTGTGCATGGTAGTAGGGGAAAAATTCTGCTTCAATAAGGCTATGCCAATGGGCTGCTCTGTAGCCAGTGCTAGTTTTGAGAAATTTAATACAGTTCTTCAGTGGGTGTGGCAGCAGCGGGTGGGTACTCAGAGGGCTGTACATTATTTAGATGATTTTTTTGTTAGTGGGTGAGAGATTTGATGGAGCATATGATGCATTGCAGACATTCCTGAGGATGTGTGATGAGCTAGGGGTCCCATTGCCTCAGCACAAGTTGGAAGGTCCAACTAAAGCCTTGGATTTTTTGAGTTTGTTAGTTGATGCAGGATGTGGACTATTTTGCTTGCCTGTGGATAAGGTAGATAAATTGAAGGAGAAGATTAGGGCAGTGATGTCTAAGGCCAAAGTATGCATTTGGATGGTAATGGAGCTCCTAGGCCTTTTGAATTTTGCATGTTGGGCTGTTCATCAGGGATGTACTTTTTGCAGGTTGGTGGCCTTTTTTTTGTAAAGGAGGGAAGATTAAACACCATTGGGTTAGGATTAGCAAACTAGTATGTGCCGACCTGGATCTTTGGATATCTTTTTTGGAGCAGTTTAATGAGGTTTCTTTTTGGCAGACAGATTGGGTGGGTCAAGCAGAACTGTAGTTACTGTGGCGGGAGGTACTGGAATTTGGGAATTTTTGCAGGTGAATGATTTGCAGCACAATAGTTGTTGGACTAGCAGGATGAGTGGAAGAGGGGTTTTTACATTGTTGGGCCAATTTGGGTAGCATCAGTAGACTGGAGGAAGAAATTGAAGGGAAAGAAGGCAATTTTTCATTCAGATAACATGACAGTGGTGAAGGTTTTGCAGACTAAGACCACTAGATCTGAAATGTTGTTGTTAGTTTTACGTAAGCTAGTTTTGCAAAGTTTGATAATTCATTTTTCTTTAACAGGGGTGCATGTGCCAGGGGTGCGAAATGCGATAGTTGACAGTTTGTCTCGATTTCAGTTTTCCAGATTTTAACAGTTGAGTTTTCCAGATTTCAGCAGTTGGCTCCGGGGGCGAAGAAGGTGCTGATTGTTCTGCCAGAGGAGGCATGGCATCTTGGGTTGACGTAGCCAGGAGGTTGGTGCAGTACTCATGGGTGGCATCCACTAGGAAGGCATATGGTATGACTCTTTATGACTTTGCTAAATTTGTAGTGCAATTATCAGAGGAAGAAGGGGTTTAGTCGGAGGAATTGCTGCTTCATTATTTGGCTTGCCTTTGGGGACAAGGGAAGGCTTTGCAGACAGTTAAGGACGATTTGGTGGCAATTAGTATCTTTGTACAAGTGGCTGGGTTGCATGACATCACAAAGTCTTGGCTGGTGGGGCATATGATGAGAAGATGAGGAAGCGTGGCTGGAACGAAGATAGACAGGCAATGGCCATTAACAAGGCAGATGTTGAAAGTCTTGGTGAAGGGATTGGCATTAGTGGAGAGGAATTCAGTTGATTATATTATGTAGGCTACTTTGAGTGTGTGGATGTATTTAGGTGCAATTCGGGTGTCCGAGTTGTTGGCGTTATTACTTTGGAGAGATGTAATGATATGTTCAGGGGCAGTTCACATTGTGTTATGGTGGTCTAAAAAGGATCAGTTGGGGAAGGCTGCATTGATAGTTTTGAGGAAGGATAGGAATGCAGGGCTTTGTCCTGTAGGTTGGGCCATACAGCTCTTGAGGATGCAGGTTGGGGGTCCTTGTGATTTGGTTTTTCTATTGAGAGCTGTAGGGATGGTAATGAATGGTTGGTTCATACAGGTAATAAGGAGGACTTTTTGTTGCATGAGTTTTCCAGCTGATAGGTTTGCAACCCATTCTTTTTGCATTGGGAGGGCTTTAGATTTGGCAAGAGAAGGCAGATCCATCGAGGTTAACTTATATTAGATAATGGTTTCAATTGTATTGTCTTTCAGGAATTTTCTTCTTGGGCCATTCCTGTATCAACTGGGCAGAGAAAAAGACAGACGTTAGGATGGATGGAAGGAATTTAGGATTGTCTCAATTAGGTGGTCAGTTACATGACATGGGATTAGTGAGTTTAGGTGGAATCAGTTGATGCATGAAGTTGAAAGGTTAAAATGGTGGTTAGGCTTTCTGCAAATACTGGTGATACATCTAGGTTGTAATGATTTCAAAATAATTCCTAAGAAGCAATTGGTGGATAAGATAAGGGATAATTTGTGTATGTTGCAGACGTTATGTTCAGGTATGTGTATAGTATTGTCAGAGACAGTGCCTCATTTGAATTGGAGGAATGCTGGTAGATTTCATCCTTTGGCGCGGACCAGAGGGCTGTTATTCATAGGTTGGTGTTACAGTTAGGAGCCTTGGGCATGTACATGATTGAACACAAGGATTTTGATGACAAGGATTTGGTTTGGTTTAGACCCTATGGTTTGCATTTGAGTGACATTGGTATGGACTTATTTAATGTCCATTCAAAGCTATTTTTGGAAGGATTGGTGCAAGTATTTGAGTAGCAGAGTGGGAACAGCCTGGGGTCATGCTGGTTGGCGGAGAAGAGAGACAGGATTGTCCTCTTCTGTTCCCTCTCTTGGTGATGGTGTTGCTGTTATTGAGGACTGGGATCAAGTGATCTGCATGATGCTGCTTGACAAGAATAGGAGAGTGAGTATGGACGCTGCACATTCAGACAGGGTGAGGAGGTACGCTGCCCTGATGAACTCAAAGAATTGTCACATTACATTTATTGATTGCTGTTCTTGAATTAAGTTAATGGTTTATTTGAATTTAATAAAGATTATCAAATGTCTATTGGTGTCAATGTGTATTATTAAAGGGGGCTGGGAGAAATTAATACATTTTTCAGCCTGCTCTCAGATGTCTTCAGCTTCACTTCAATTAAAGAGGCAAGTAAATCATTACACTATAAATTGGGGATAACCTTTCATATCCTTAATCCTTTCCAAAGGGTTACAGTGTCCCATAATTCTTTCTTGTTGAAAACTTTGTTTCTGTGTTTCATTTTCACTGTAAGAATTCCTTCACTCCTTTATTACTGAGTTGTATATTATAGCAGCATTTTCAAGTTTGTCTGCCAGTATGACAGTCAAGCTATTGTTGTATATTTCGGCTTTTCCTGGTTAGGGGTTGCCACAGCAGAACTCCGGTCTACTAATGATTGGCAGTAGATTTTTACATGCCGAGTTGCCAGCTCTGATGCACCACCTCCAACAAAGGTACACCCATTCACGCATGTCTCTATATAGAAGACGCTCTAGCTGAGAATCAAACAGGACAACGTCTTACTGTGAGGCGACAACGCTACTACAGCACCACCACTGCAGTTATGACAGTCAAGCTATTATCTCACAATATTTAAAATCTTATATAACTTATTTCCTTAATAGCATGCTATTTCTGCTCCTCTTTGACTTAAAATTCAGTTATATACTTCAATGTATATTATTGTGGACTTCCACTCTTATTGTAAGCAATGAACAGCACTGTCTTGTGTCTCATTCTTTATGTATGTGTTTATATGTGTGTATGTGTGTGGTTGTGCATGTGTCTGTGTATGAGAGACATGAGGTAGTGTTATTTCATAGAGAGAGTTGTAAAAGAATGAAATAGCCTCACTAAGTAGGTGGTGAGACCTAAACCAATATATGTATTAATAGGTGCATATGATAGATGTAATAATCATTAGAAGTGTAGAAAAAAGCAATACACTTTTGGTTAAGTTAAATCTGCAGCATATTTAATAAAAAGGGAAATAGGCAGATTAAGAAGGTTCTTATCTACTATCAAATCTTTTTGTGTGTGTCGGGGGGAAGGAATGAACTGTAAATATAGGATGTGCATGTTTCTTATCTCCACCTTGCCTAATTACAAATACAAAAAAATCAAAATAATGCTCTAGTCCATTGTCAAAAATACCAGGACATGAAAGGGAATGCACTACCTCTTAGATTTTACAACAGAGACAGATTTGTGTTAAAGGCTCTGTGAACTTTTCTAGATAAAGTAAGTTTCTCATGCAAAAACAATTTTTAAATTCTAGAAGAAGATGAGCTAATGTAGCCTGAAAAGTTTAGCCTTGTTCTAGTGTATATTCTAGGCTGATTCCATAAAAAGATATTACAGCATCTCTTTGTTTGACTATTACTAGAGGACAATGAATCTTGCAAAACTTATATTACATTGTTTTAAACTCATGTAAATGCTATGTTTCTGCACTCAGACCTCAGGTGAACATAATAAAGCCTGAATTCCATATTCAGTAAGTGAACATGCCTATTAGGGCCATGAAGTATCCTGCTGGCACTGAGGTTTACAAAATATATTGATAAGTGATGTACAGCCAAACCAGAGGACCCTGGTCAGCACAGTGATGCAGGTCTTAGAACTACATTTCACATCAGATGATTTCTGGGTTCAATTTTCAGTTGTGGTGCTTCTGGCTGGAGTATGTATGTCTACCCTATGTCTGCATGGGTTTTCACTGGGGGCTGTTGGTCTTGTCCCACACCATAAAGTGATACTTTTAGGAAAACTATTATTAGTCCAAATTACCTGTTGGACTATATACAATAGGAATAATATTGTGTATGTGTCTTGTGATGAACTGGCATCCCAGCCTATACGGGTTTCGTGTTTAATGTGTACTGGATCCCCTGTGACTCTGATATAGTGGATATTATAAAATGAGTGAGTAAATTAAATCTGTGCTGGAAAACTTCTGCAAACCTCACTTTATCAAGACATCACTGAAAATATGCAAATTCCCCTTAAAAAAGTATTTCAGCATTTTGACACATGAAAGCAAAATAGCAACACTTTTTTTCAATATTATACTCAACCCAGCAAGCCAGACCCTATTAGATACAGACACGAACCACCCACCACCTTTATGAAGGCTAACAAACCATCCACCACCCTTTTTAGGCCTAATCATCATTACGGAAGGAGCAGAAAATCTAGTTATATTTTAAACATTCAGCTCATTAAAGAACCCATGATGCTTTATTACTCCTGGTCCCAGGGCTGAGTACTGTGGAAACAAAAGAAAAACAATTCTCATACTAGATGCATACTGTATAAGGACCCAACCAATAAATAAATATAACTAAAAATCCTGGTAAACCATAGCAAACTGTCTGTAAACACATATGCAAACTTCCCTTTATCAAGGTATCGAGGAAGATATACACATTTCCACAGGAAAAATAAATAAGGTTGCAGCACACTGGTTGTAATTGTGTGACACCAGGCCTTTAATAATGCACTTCAGACTAACAAACCAGACTTCACTATGTATATGAATGCTTCCCAGCTTTGCTTTCTTACTATTTTAGCAGATATGATGAAGACCTTCTGTGGATTTTAATGGCGGATACACAGTAAGAGTATCTCTATCATTTATGATAGATAATGTTGGAGTTTGTTGTTATTCCCTTAAATTTTATGTTTTATTTCTTGGAAAAGATTTGCTAGCTTGGCACTCACTTATTTGGCTTCTGTAAATCATATGCACATTTGGCACCCTCTCTTTGTTATTTTACCAATTACTGTTTTGATATTTTGGTCTTTTCTATTTTTGTCAAATTTTAGTACGAATAAGGCACATTGACTTACAAGAAATAAATGTTTTTCCCCCAGTCAGGGCTTGTCCATTCAGCATAAATGGAAGAAATCTAGCTAAAGAAATGTGCAAGGTATTTAACTCCAGAATAGGTACAAAATAAGGTGAAAACAAAAACACTCAGAAACAGAACCATTGCAACTGTAGGGATAGTAAAATTTAAAAATTCTTTAGGAATTTCAGCCCTTTAAAACTGGGTACACAGAATTTAAACACTGTGTGGTTATTAAAAAAATCTGTTTCTGTTGGTGAACCAACCCAATGTTCTTTTAGTATATTAAATGTTATTAAGCAGTAAAATCCCACAAGACAGCAGAAAGCTACATTTTAATGTGCATGAACTGTAAGGCATGCCAAGTTCCAGACAGGAAGTAAACTAGACTGAAAATGTATTTATATCAGAATTACAGTAATTTTTTTTGCTATATGCATAAATTACAACTGATTGTTTTTCTAACACTTCTAGAAGCAGTTGCATTTCAGTGGTTTCATATTATAAACAGCTTGGCTGCCCCAACAATACAATACGGGAGCTGCTATGTATCTAAGATATTCTACCTTTATGCTGAAAATGGAATCTAATGACTTCTACCTTTATACTGAAAATGCAGTTATGTAGCCATAACTGAGCTTGTGCATTAACTTAACAAGCACAATGAGACTCCTGACATCATTTGGCTCAATTCCAGGTGAAGTAAACCCCCCTGCAATGGTACTTTTACTGACTTGGATAAAAACCATGCAGAAATAAGTATCATCTTGTTGTCATTTCCCCTAAGCAGAAGGGTGAAAACCGCCTGGAACTATAATCAAAGTGCCGAATGCCCTATTGTTTGGCGTAATTAAGACTTCATATTGATTAGTAACACACCTGTACAACCACTGGTAATTAGTCTGTAAATATCTTGTATTACAGTGTATCCAGCTGAGCTAATTACTTAGTTACATTTCAAATGTGCAGAACATAATAACTGCAATCCATATTGCATTTAATGAAGAATTTCAGACTAAATAAACTGTATGACACGTTCTGTAAAATGGATTAATTGTTTCTTTTAATTTCATACAAATCATATCTTTATTTACATGAAATAATAATACATATAAATCAGTTTAAGGGTAATTGTTGCATAGATGTAAGTAGTCCATTTCAAAAATGATCTGTTTTGTAGGTAAGACAAAAAATAAAGCCCCCATATTTGGTAGCATATATACGAAGAAGCACCTCAGCTTAATTTTATTTATTTTTATTTTACATTTTGTTTACTGGGAAAGTCCGACTGGACACAGGTCCATTTTCAGCAGAGGCCCGGGGAGAAAAGCTCAAAGAGTAACAAATACATACAACAGAGAAACAAATACAGCCAAGTGAGAAACAAATACATACAAGATAATGGTTTCAGACACAATAAGTAGAGCAACAATAATTTACATAAAAAAAGTTTGTTTACATTTAGTGGCTATATCCAAATTAATATGTACAGTTAAAGTCAAACTACCATTAGTGGTAGATCATGCTAGTAGTGTATGAGTAATGATAATAGAGTGAAAAGGAGGAATAGGTTATCCAGCGGAGTTGCAGCTGCAGAGCCAGGTGGTAGTAAGGTGCGTTTTTTGAAGTTTTTTAAACTGAAGTGTTGAGGAGTTAGTTACTAGTAAGTTAGGTAGATTATTCCAGTGTTTGGAGATGTAGTTGGAAAAAAGTGATTCGCCTGCTGAATTGTTAGCTTTGGTGGTGTGTAAAAGTAGGTTGTTGCTGGAGTGAAGGAGTCCTCAGGAGGAATGGCTGAATGATATCTTTCAGCGCAAGTTTTTTTCCTGATTGATAGAGTATTTTGTGGGTGAAGGTAAGTTGATTAAACAGAAGTTGAGGGAGTTCAAGCCACTTGAGCTGCTCAAGTGATGAGCAGTGATATGACTTCTATGATGCATTAGCATCAGACTTGGAGATTTTATTGTAACAGGCTTTAAGTTTGGCTAGATCTGGGACTGTCTTGTGGATGTTGGTTAAAATTGGGGAGGCATATAGGAGAATTGAGAGGAGGTGGTTTCTAGCAATGTTGACTTTTGTGTTATTTGTCAGAAATCTGTTGTTTTGATATAGGATACCTACTTTTCTGTGAACTTTTTTAATGGGTTGGGCAATATGTATATCAAATTTCAGGTTATTGTCAATTTCCACTCCTAGTAATTTGGTATGGTTTGTTGGGGGTGATAATAGTTTTGTTTTTAGAGAGGATACTGAAGGTTGTGGATGGGGAAGTACAGCTGGTTGGGTAGAAGAGAAGCTTTTTTTTGTTTTGTTAATTTCTAATAAAATTTCATTTATGTGGATGCTATTTTAATTAAAGAACGTAATTATTATTAACTGAAAGGTGGCCACAGTGGTGCAGCGGTTAGGGTTGCCACCTCACAGCAAGAGGTTCTCCGGTTCGATCCTCAGCTGGAGTGCCTTCTGTGCAGAGTCTGCATGTCCTCCCTGTGGTCGCGTGGGTTTCCTCCGGGTGCTCCGGTTTCCTCCCAAAGACATGCTGTAGGTGGATTGAACACTCTAAATTGGCCCTAGGAGTGAGTGTGTGCATGTGTGCACCTTCTGTGGAAGGTTGGGCGCTGGGCTGGCAACTCAACACCATAAAAACTCCACTGCCAATTATGAGCGGACAGGTGATCTGCTGCGACGACCCCTAACCGGGAAAAGCCAAAAGAAGAAGAAGATTACTACTATTATTAACTGAACAAGTGAACTGGCCAATCACTGATCCTCTTCAGCCACAAACACAAAGGCAAAGATAAATACAATATAGATAGATATACAGATAGATAGATAGACTTATAGACATAGAGAGAGATAGGAACTTTTTTAGAAAAGCCCAACAATCAGCACATTTGGAGGAAGAAACCAGAGTGACCAGAGGTTAGGACTTAATCCCAGACCATAGAGCAGTAACACAGATATCTTGGCCACTGATTCATCACCCTGTCCAGTGAATAATTAAACTGAGGTGCTCCAATGGAATTTATTACACTTTTATTGTTAATGGAAATGCAGTACAGCCACTGGTCTAATGTAAAACTGCTACCTAGCAAATAAACTGCAATAACTATGTTGAAAAATGAAGTATATCCCGATTTATTTGTTTTTATTTATTACACCTATGAATCAGAAATACTCAGCTTGTAAGTGTCACTTTCAGTGAGGTCCTGGGATGAAATACTCCAATCCAAAACATGCAATGACAGTACAAGGCAGTTTACAATTAGTCAGTAGATTGTACAAATACTCAGGGCAAATAGTGAACGGACACAAAATTAGCTACTCAGATTGAATCCTACATTTGTTGTGGGTAAACAAATAAAGATGTTCTACATAGTTTGCAGCCTTCTGATGTACCATGTTTGAAATTCTACAGCCTCAATAAGTTAAGAACAGTCCAAGGTGAACTACATATCAGTCACCACAAATTTACCTACCTCACAAATAGGTTTACCACCTGCTCCTCTTTATGCAGAACAGTCCCTATAGGGACAGATGTATAATCCCAAAAAGCATGAAATATGGCAAAAGTCCCGGGATTTTAGAACAAAAAATATTTCCTAAGCTTCTTCTAACAACTGCTTAAAATAAGTACTGTATATTTGAAACACCATAGTATGATTTGAAACAAAAAAAATAAAAAAAGCTTTTGTTTTGGCTGAAAAGTAAAGTCCAGTCCTTTGTATTACTTTTGGGTATGGTTTGTCCTGCAAAATTTCAAGGTTAATTAAATAATGTCCCACTACGGCCATTTGAAAAGATAGTAACTACTCACAGACAAGTCAGAATTTATTGCAATGATACAAAAAACAGTAACACAAATATGTAAAACCATGTTCTTGATTGCTTGTATAATTAGACAGTTATGTGCTTTATCTACTTAAAAGCCTTGGATTTGTAACAGAACCTTATTTCTTCTTGAATGTACTGTACTGATAAACCGGGGTTGCAACTGTATTATTTGAATACAACTTTCACACTTCTGTGCTGTTTTTTATGCAAAACATTTGTTTGTTTGATGGTCCATTTTTATTTCAATAGCCTAAAACCCATTTCAAGCACTGGTGTTAAAAGTAAGTTGCCACTTCTACTGCATTATAATACATGTGTAATTATGCCCCTTTTGGTGACAGATTGGGAACAAAAATATTAAAATTATATAAATTAAAAAAAAAAAAGTTTAATAGTATACAGTCTTAAACAATGATTTGAGACTGCATTTACAAGTCAGGAATTTGCTTCAGTACTTTTGCTTTTAAGTCTAACTGCGGTGGTGGTGCTGCGGTAGCGTTGTCGCCTCACAGTAAGACATTGTCCTGTTCAATTCTCAGCTAAAGCATCTTCTGTGTGGAGACATGCATGAATGGGCGTACCTTCATTGAAGGTTGTGCGTCAGGGCTGGCAACTCGGTATGTAAAAATCTACTGCCAATCATTAGCGGACTGGAGTTCCGCTGTGGCGACCCCTAACTGGGAAAAGCCGAAAGATACAACAACAAGATACAACAACTTTTGCTTTTAAGTGCTCATATTTTAGAAAGCAACAAGGTGCTAGTTTGCACATAATTTTACAAGCAAGCCATCAAAATGTTATCTCTTTACACAGCCAGGGGACTAGTGATCTTTGCTTTGAAACTTGTTATGAAAGTATACTTTTTAGGCAGGCACATTTTTATTTTTATTTATTTAATTATTTTTTTGCTATGGTTGATTATTTTGACTCACACTGTGTAACTATTTACCCCATATATTATAATGCAGCTCACTACATATTTGGAATAAACACTGAACGTTACTTTAATAGTTGTTTATGTTTCTATTTGTATGGCCAGAGCATTAAATTACAGTTGAGGTCAGTGGAAGAGCTATATACGTATACTCCTAGTATATTTGACTCAGTTCTACATGTGAATTTAATAGTCAGGGACAAACATAGCACTGCTGTGGATTCATTAATTAGTTACAATGCATCAAATTACCGCTTTCCCTATCTGAAATACTGTCCTACTCATTGTTACACTGCACTTCTGGTAAAAGTACTGTGATAGCTTTGAAACATAAGTACAGGGGAACTGCTAAAACAAAAAAACACCGTAGCAGGCTCCAAACCTTTTGTATAGTCCAGGATATATGAAATAACTGCTGAAATGTCACAGCACAAACAAGTCCACAAGAAGTTAAGCACTTTCACTTGGGTCTATCCCAAGTTTCATCAGAACATGGAATAGGGTCTATCCCAAGTTTCATCAGAACATGGATGGAATAGGGTCTATTCCAAGTTTCATCAGAACATGGAATAAAATCAATCAGCCACTTTTAAACAAATTCAAAAATTGTCAGCCAATAGTAACAATTCATGCATAATTAATTAAATAAATTCATTCCCCTGCATTATTTAAAGCCACAGTAAAATATATGCTGTAGTAAACCCTTATGTTAAAACAGTAGCAACCAAAATGAACGCACATATTCTAGGTGCCATAATAAAATACATGCTGTCATGAATCCTTGTTTTAAAACAATAACAAACAAAATGAATGCATATACTCTTTCCTTTTCTAAAGTTTAGCTGCCCTTAATTTAAGGACACTGTTAATACTAACATGATCATTCAGTCCTGCTTTTTTAGTTGAATCCAACCTAAGCTGCCAGTTCTTTGTATTCTAAACGGGCTTCCCACAGTCCACCCCTTATTTCTGGTTTCACTTGTTTAAGTACAGAGAACTTGAAAATACAATTTTGTGTTTAAAGGCTCCTGAGAGCACCCCAGCACTAACAGGTTAAAACTCATACCATGTGTTTCGGCCCCAAAACTTGGAGCAAAGTACAAAAGGAGGGGGGGGGGTATCTATATTCATCAAAGATACCTACACTTCCAGGTTAGTGGCACTGCACGAAGCATCGGAAATCATCCATGTGCAACTAACAGTGGGCAAAACTGCCTTTCAGTTTGTAGCCTTCTATAGAACACCCTCCCTATTACAGGAACCCCACTTGGCATTCCTGAGAACACTGGAGAATATGAAGGTCTCTCCAAACACTATGTTATTGGGTGAGTTCAACTACCCAAACATTGACTGGGAAAACTACTCAAGCCCAAACACCCTCGCCCAATGGTTCCTTGAATTTATAAACTCTAATGCAATGGAACAACTGGTCACCACTCCCACAAGAGGGAACAACATATTGGACCTGGTCATCACCAATATGGGGACTCTATGTTCCACACCAGAGGTAAACCCCTCATTGGTAAGATCAGACCATAAACAAATTTCCCTGGACATCCATATCCCGTCCCCACCCCCAGCCAAGGAAATCACTGTAAAGAATTTCTCCAAAGCCAACTTTGCACTTCTCAAGACTGAGGTGGAATCCTTCAAAGTCCCTGGGCCAGAGGATAATACAGCCCAATCCGCAGAATCCTTTACAAATGCATTCTATGAGCACCTGCAGGAATGCATGGATTGTGCTATCCCAAATAAAACCAAGACTCACTCCTCCAAAAACAGGAGACCGATCTGGTGGACCCCAGCCATAAATAAGCTATACAAAAGAAGGAGGAAGCTACTACATGACAGAGCAAAATCCCAAAAAGGGAAGGCATCTCTGATCAGTATTAGCAAGAAACTTCGATCCCTCATAAAATCATCAACGGCCAGTTTCGAAAGAAAAATTGCCCTAGACACTAAAGATAATCACAAGGCCTTCTTTAGTTATGTCAGAAACATGGGCAGAAACTCCCAGATATGCTCTGAATTGTTGCATAACAGTACAAAATATACCCAACCTACAGACATAGCCAACATCCTGGCAGACAGATTCAGCACAAACTTCTCTCCCCCTTCCCCACCAAAGGAGCAAATGCCTTTCCCAACTGAATGTAACCTCCCTGACATCACAGATGCACAGATGAAAGCTGCCCTCTCCAAAGCAAAAAACACAGCATCTATGGGACCGGACGGTGTCCCAGGCTGTGTCTTACATGTGCTCCAAGAAGAACTGAACCCTCACATTAAGTCACTGTTCAAACTTAGCCTTACTACAGGATATGTACCCAAAGAATGGGGTACAGCTACAGTGGTCCCACTCCACAAAGGTGGTGCCACAACGGACCCTGGAAACTATCACCCCATAAGCCTGACTAGTCTGGTCTGTAAAGCTATGGAGCGTATTATCATGGAACTCATATACAAAGACATTGGGAGCCTCCAGACACTGGACCCTACCCAATTCGGCTTTGTTAAGGGTAGATCTTGCCTCTTAAAACTAGTTGATTTCTTTGAAACAGTTACCAAAGCCATAGATGAGGGCAAGGTAGTCCACACAGCCTACCTGGACCTCGCAAAAGCCTTTGATACAATACCCCACTCGGGCATCATAAATAAGCTTACCAGCTTAAATATCAACCCCTATATAACAAGATGGGTTGCAAACTGGCTCAGAGATAGAACCCACATGGTCAGAATCGCAGGTGCCATGTCCGAATCCAAACCAGTTACAAGTGGCGTCCGACAGGGCTCAGTTCTGGGACCTCTCTTGTTCGGTATATACTTCTCTGAGGTTCAGGCTAACACGGGGGGATTATGGCTGACAAAGTTCGCCAATGACTGCAAACTGGGGGCCATAATCGAATCTCCAGCTGACACAAGCATCCTCCAAAAGGGTCTCACAGAGACGGATGCTTGGTGCCAGAGCCACGGCCTCAAGCTAAATGCTAAAAAGTGCATAGTCATCCCCTTTGGGAAAAACAAGGTTCCCACAAATTACCACATAGGTGGTAATCCATTAAGTACGGAAGAAGTAATTAGAGATTTGGGGATCAACGTAGATAGTAATCTCTCCTTTGATAATCACGTTGCCAAAGTGGTTAGAAAGACCTTCTATATAGCCCACCTTATCATGAAAGGGTTCGCATCTAGATCAAGAGAGGTCATTGTGCCCCTTTACTTGTCACTCATCAGGCCCAGAATCACGGGCTACAAACAGATGTCCTATGCAGCTCGACTAAAGAAACTCCAGCTCTACTCAGTTGCTTACCGCCCACTCAGAGGCGATCTATGCCTGACGTACAAAGCCACGTCAAACCCAGAATTAATGGACATGCTCCACCTCAAAAAATCCAAGTCCCTTAGAGCTACACACTCAAGGGACCTAAACCTCAGCACAAAAATAAATAGGACATGCTGGAGGGACAGATTCATTTCCCAAAGGCTCCCCTCACTCTGGAATAGAATCCAAATTCATGTTAGACATAGCCTCTCGCTGACCCTCTTCAAGCGAAATTTGGACGCGTGGATGGGAAATCGCAAATTCACCCCTGGGATCTCTCCTGTGTCCCTGCTAGACAGAGACACAGTAAACTAATCTTAAAAGGGTACCTTCTGTGACCTACTTTACAGAGGCACAGTAGGCTAATCTAATAGGGAGGCGGAAGCCAAATACACTCTGGCTAGGCTTATAAATGCCCTAGGGCAGATAGCCTAGTATCTACCTATGAACCTATGAACCTATAAATAAGACATTTGTACCCTTTTCTGGGAGATCTCATGCAAGTGTTCATATAGTCTTCTTTTCAATGGTCTCTTTGTCTTGCCTACATAAAAGCTAAGGCATATCTGACAGACGCTGATGTACACAACCCCTTTGCTGTTGCAATTAAAATGCTCCTTAAATTTCATTTTAAACTTTCTGGATGTGATACTAATACTTTCCTGCTCTAGAATGTTACTACATTGTTGACAAAAACCACACTTATATGTTCCCCCTTTCTTGTGGGGTCTGACTGTACTTTTATCACAACCATGGTTTTCCAGCATTTCCTTTAAAATCATATCCCTCTTTTTAATAAATGTCGGTACTGATGGAATAATTTTGCTGATTTCGCTACTTATAACCAAAAGTTTCCAGTACTTCCTAATGCTGTTCTCAATTAAACTGGAATAAAATGTGTGTGTGTGTGTGTATAAATGCTATTACATAATTCAGCCCTTTATTTTCCATATTATGATTACTTTGTGGTAAAGTTTTCCCCAAAATTGGGTCATATTTTCCTTTCCTTCCTTGGTTCAATTCTTTCATCAATTGATTAATCAAATTCTCGGGGTACTCTCTCTCTGTAAAGAACCCCTTCATCACCTTCATTTTCTCTAAGAAAACCCAATCCTCACTGCACATCCTTGATGTCCTAATTAATTGCCCCTTAATAATACCCTTCTTTTGATTATAGGGGTGCTCACTCTCAAAATGTAAATAGGAGTTCGAGTGCATGGGTTTTCAGAAAATCTTGGAATGGGATTTCTTCTCTTCCCTAACCTTACAAGTATAGGGGACTACTCAGAGATAAGGGCTTCTGCCCTAAGGTGCCACTTCTAAAATGGAAAAAGTTACCAGTGGTGTATCACGGGTCTCAGTGTTAGGTCCTCTCCTATCTGACACCTATTTTTTTAGACCTCCAGGTTAATACTCCTGGCCTATGTTTATCTAAGTTTTGAGATGACTGTAAATTGGGTGTTATTATTTGATCTTCCACAAGCAAAAATTAGTTCTAACATGCATTAGACCATGTTAATAATTGGTGCAAGGACAACGGTGTTAAATTAAATGTGAAGAAATGCAGCCTAGTTTAATAGTTTATATGCCCTAATAATTATCCCATTTTAACAACAGATTCTGTACTCATTTCAGTTAAAAACTCAACCAGTGCCAGCATTGCATTTATAGTTCCCCATCCCTTTCTCTTTGCCTATACACTGATATCTACAAATAAAGCCAACATACCAATTATAGCCTTAAAATTTTTGAGTACCTTATTTTCTTTGCAAAAGTTTCTAAATGTAATGCAGATAATAAAGGGGGAAGAGGACACCCCCACCTGGTTCATTTCTTCAGATAAAATTTATCAGACAGGAATCCCCCACTTTGATTTTTGCCTTTGATGCCTCGTATATGCTTCCAATTAAACATATTATTGTATCAGGAAATGCAAATGCTTCCAGTGATCTACTCATAAAATCCCAGCTTCTTCTATCAAATGGTTTCTCTGCATCAAGGCCCAGCTATAACAGAGGCATTTTATTATATTCTGCTTTCCTCTGGATCATCATTGTTCTGAATATTGCAAGATAACTACAGGAATCAGACAGAAGAGGTCAGAAAAGATTGGGAAGACAGATTAGATATGCAAGTCACAAAAAACAATGGGAAGACATATGTATGGCTCCAAAATATGTAACAAAATCTAGAAGATTTAGGATTTTTGCCTAGAAACATTTCCATAGATACTTTTATACTATAAGCAGACTCCAAAAAGTTTGGAAAAGTTGGTGGTATAATTGATATGTTCTCAGAGTATAATGAGCTGTCAGACTTAAAAAATTCTCACTTTGTCAGGAATACTGGGTGAGCAAATGAGTGTAACTAAGGAAATTATTTTTTGAGCTGGGATGCAAGATCTGAATTGCCTAGATATAGTAAGGCCTTGATGAGTTTAATTCTGGTGGCTGCCAAAAAATCAATTACTACAAAATGTAAATCAAAATTTGTAGCAACTACACTTGAAGTACTGAATATTGTAACAGTGATAAAAGAACAGGAAGCCATATCTTAAAGAGCAATAGTAAATTGCATAGAAAAATGGAAATTGTGGGAACAATACATGCAAAAAATATTCTGGAGGAGAAATGAGGTTTAAGAGAAGGCAAGAATTAAGCAATTTATGTAATGCTGCTTTGATTATGTGATATATAATAATATATGCGATGTATAACATTTGCAAATGTGAGCTTGTTAATATGATTTGATTCATTTTATATAAAAAGTTTACATGTGTCACAAGTGATAATTCAATAAAAGTGTTTAAAAAATCTAACATAGCTCATTTATGTGAAGAAAACATTTTCAAATACCATATAGGTGACACACACCTTGAATCAGACATTGCCATAAGAAATGTAGGCACTCTTGATGATAATTGCTTAGCTTACTTTATCATGTTTACACAATGATTCTGAAAGCCTGCTATCTGGTTCATCTAATTGCCAAAATCTTCTCCACTAGCTCCAGTTCAGATTTAATTCCCCTTTACTCATATCTCTTCCAACTCATTATTGAATACGATGTACCTTTTTACTTTTCTAAACATGTCACTCAACTTGAGAGACAAAAATTCTTAACTAAAAAGACCAGTGGCTTCACAAATCTTAGTTATCGGGACAGACTGGAAGCCCTTTCTCTGTTTCACAGAACAGATGGTACTACACATACCTGGGTAAAGGAAATACACCATCCACAGATGCATAAGACTGTTTTGGCATGGATTTATATCCCAGCATACCCACCACCTTTGGAGTAAACTTCCACTACATGACAAAGAGAGCAGCACCACAACCACCTTCAGATAAACCTAACTAGCTGGATGGGAAGCCTCAAATTCTTCTGTCATGTATCTAGTTTTGCACTTCTTGAGACTGGATGGAACTACTGAATAGAATGTTTTATTTCCAGGGCTTGTAATAATCTGTAGGATAATTGCCTAGTAAATACCTTTGAAAACTATGAGCTCTACATGCTATATACATTGAAACAGTCAGTGTATCGATATTAAAGAGCGCCAACTTCCATAAATATATGTCTGTTCAGATAACAGTCAAGTAATAAGGTTTAATGCTTATGCAATAAGTGCATGGCATTATAATACAACTGCCTAAATATCTGCAGTGCAATATTACACAGTGTAGCATGATGACTGAAAACAGAATAGAACTATATTGTCACTGTAAATCTTAAACAATGGGGCAGTAAGGGGTGCACACTGTGTTTACTATGACCTATATAGCACCATAGCCTGTGTCATTCTCAGGTGCCTTTGTGGAGTTTAAACTGTATGCACATAACTTGACAGTCAATGGCAAGTACTATCTGCAACATATCATAAGCCATACCATGTTATTGTCAGTATCTGTAAAGCAGATTCACTTATTTGTTAGTTGAATTTAACTGCCTGACTAACATGAATTGAGATTAGGTTATACTGAAAACATGCCAACCATTGATAAAGTAAGTACAGGATATCAGTACAGAGTGAAATTTTTAAGTGACAGTCACTTGGCACTGAGGAAAGGACATTGCAGGTACAGATGATGCTTTTCTTTCTACCTGTAATAATGTGTATACCAAACAGTATTATATTTTTATCTAAGGGAATGCAGATGGTGCGCTGAGTGTACTGATGTGTACATTAGAGAATTTATGAGGACAGTGAGGTTAGCTTTATTATGTGACCACAGCTGAATGCTGTGAAGTGTGAAACCCAGTAATTCTGTTTGCACTTCCTTGACTGGAAATTCTTGAAAACTGATCATGCATGAAAACAGAACAGAGGTGTTTTTGGAATGGGGGCAAGCCTTCTTGCACCTCCCAAAACAGGGTCCATGGATCGATCCACCCTCACCACCAATACTCAGATATACTAACTAATGATCAAACATCACTGGAGAAGGAGAAGGTAGAAACTCCAAGAAAGTGTGCGCAGTGGTCTTATGCAAGAATTTGTTTTAGTATAACATGGGAGAGATTAAGTATTTTTCAAGTTACCACTGGTCAAAGCAGAAGAGGAAGCAAAGCCATGCACATCATAGATGCCTTCGATCTATATATTCTAGGAGTGCAGTCAGGAGTTAGAAATTCTTTAGAACTTGGAGAAATTCTTTAGAATGTATGTTATTGTCAGCTACGTACGCTGCAATGATTTAAGCAAAGTGAAAAATGTATATCATTCCATTAGTGCTCATCCATAAGAAAGGCAGGGGCAAATTAGTTGATATTACCATTCATACTGTCATCACTGCTTTAAAGCATTGCTGTTCCATAGTTGAGTTTAGTTGTTGGAGGAAATATACTCAAATATATGGAAGAAATTTTACATGACAAACAATGATACTTCCTCACACCTTCACTATCCACTCATTGGTCTTTGTAGCACAGACTAGAGCATCTTCCATGGCAGACACCATCTTATCTCTTGTAACTTTTGGTATTCAATATGGCCCAAAATTTTGCAAAAGAAACAGATCATGTCTGGCAAAATCCATCTTCATCAATATTTACATTAATTTGCCCAACAAGATCAAATGGTATACATTCAGGTACTAAGGCAGAAACTTAACAATGTCAGTGCTCTTAAATCTATAGATATCTATATATGTATATATGGGTGCACTTCACTATTTCAAAATACTGAAATCTCGAATTTCAGTATCTCAAGACTAAAATATCGAAAGACCAGTTGCACGAAAGTCCACATAACCAAATCCAGAAATGTCGAATGCGTGGTTGTGGTGGTGCGCTGTGTTAATGGAGAGCTGGAGATTCAGGTAAGTGTTTATATTTTAAAGGTTTTGGGGAGGGATTTTAGTGTATGTTAGTATGTTGGGACATTGTAGGTGTAGGTTATGGTATGTAGGTAAGAGTGTGAGTGTGTAAGTGTTAAAAATGGTGGTGTTTGTATGTTTGTGATGTGTGTTTTGTGCGAGGGGAACATAGAGTGCGTAGTGGTTTGTTTAGTGCCTTTGTCTTTTTAGTGTGACCTCGGAGTTAGTATATATAAGTAGTAGGGGTGTGGGGGGCTTGCCCCCTTGCTTAGATGTGTGGTAGGTTCATGTACTGGTGTTGTTATGTTTGTGTGTGTTTTGTTTGTTTGTTGTAGTGTAGGGAGGAAGGTGTATGTGTGTTTGTTTGTGTGGTGCAGGGTGTATTTAAAAGTCATGATTTTGAATTTCGCGCTTTTGGGGTTTCAGTATTTTGAATTTTCGGCTTTATAGTCTTGAGATACTGAAATTCAAGATTTCAGTATTTCCAGATTATAAAGTGAATATATATATATATATATATATATATATATATATATATATATATATATATATACACGGGTCTATCTTAGTACATCGACATTTCACAATACCGAAAACGGATTCACCGACACCATAATATCGAAAGTCACGTTACCGACGCCAGAAGATCGACAAGGCAGAAGACCGACGGAGGAAGACACCGACGCTGAGAAGCTGCGATGGGGAAAGGATATGTAAGTCTGCGGTAGTGACGGACGATAGGGTGCGAGTAAGGTAAGTGTGCGATGCTGGTGTTTAGTAGGGGTAGGGGTGGGATAAGTGAGTTAGGGTTAGGGCGCGGTTTAGGTGAGTGTGCGAGTAAGGTAAGTGTGCGATGTTGGTGTTTTGTAGGGGTAGGGGTGGGATAAGTGAGTTAGGGTTAGGGCGCGGGTTAGGTGAGTGTGCGAGTAAGGTAAGTGTGCGATGTTGGTGTTTTGTAGGGGTAGGGGTGGGTTAAGTGAGTTAGGGTTAGGGCGCGGGTTAGGTGAGTGTGCGATAGTGACAGATCTTAGGGTAAGGGTTTGGGTCAGGGTTGTGGATAGTTGTGTATGTATGGGTTAGTGTTTGTTTGTAAGGATTTTAGTGTGCTTGTGTTGTGTGTGTGAGTGTTGGATAGGGGATGTGTTTTGTTTGTTGGTATGTTGTGTCGGGTGTATGCGATGTCGTGTTTGTGAACTGTCGATCTTCTGGTGTCGGTTAAATGACTTTCGATGTTTTGGTGTCGGTTAATTCGTTTTCGGTATTGTGAAATGTCGATGTACTAAGATAGACCCATATACACACATACATATGTACATGACATCAAAAACAGGGAAAACAGAAAAAAACAGTCAGAAGTTAAAACATCATAATGAATCTGAATTCACAATACCATATGTCTAAACACATATCTGACATAGCTATGTGACTAGGGGACTATTGAGGAAGCTCTTGTTTGGATTAAAGCTTTCCATTAAACATGCTCCCTCTAAATCCCATCTTTTAAGAGAACTCAGAGATTGGGACACAACGCTTTCGAAATGCATTCTTCTTCAGGGAGGAATAAATCTAACTTCTTGTACAAGATTCTTGTTCAATATACATGGTTGTAGTCCTTCATATATATCAACTGGTATCATGCTCATAACTTTCAAGCCTATAAGGGCCACTTCAGCTCTAACCAACACAACAACAGCACTCTTCAGGGCTTCAACAGTCCTCCTCAGGACTACAACAGTCCTTATCAGGATTTCAACAGTCCTCTTCAGGACTGCAACAGTCCTCATCAGGACAACAACAGCCCTCCTCAGGGCTACAAAAGTCCACATCAGGACTACAACAGCCCTCCTCAGGGCTGCAGCTATAAGGACACCCCAGGACAGCTACAATATGAATCATCTACTGAAAAGTCCTTTTGAAGACTACTTCCTGAACCTCCAAAAAGCGTGATTCTTTCCAGGTAGAGTGTTCTTCCCTCCTGAAATGTACTTATGTGCATATTTTTTTAATTAGCTACTGTATACTGTACACTAAGTACTTGATACATACTCTAATGTAGATCTAATGTCTACAAGCTACAACCTATTTAATTCTACAAGACAGGCTCAAGTCAATAATGCTACTACATCACTCTGATTGTATGTTTTTTTCCTGCAATGTTTTTTTTAAATGTTTTTTTTAAGTTAAGCTGTTATGTTTCAGTCTTCTGTACATTTTAACTATTATCTAAATGTATTGTTGTCAATGTATTAAGTACCCAGTTTAGAAAATTGTACCATATAAAAGTTATACACGAGCACACTTAATTATTGTTCTGTTTCTTACTTATTCTGACTTCATGTCTGTGCTCCATGGCACTTACTAGGCATACAGTCTAGGACTCATTGAAGAGCCTAACCTAATTTCCCAACTGCCCCAGAGCATGTTTACGTGACATGTTCAGAGCCACACAGTAGGCAAATAGAGGCTGAGGGGATCAAACTGTATGCTACAAGAATCAGCTCAATAACAGTTTGAAGCCTTAAATATTTGTGTTAACTGCCAGACAATAAATGTTTCTACCAAATTTTGAAATGGGGACCTTTTACATGTAAGGAAAACAAGGTACACAGTGGAAGCAAGTGTTATTATCCCTGCTGTACAGCACTAAATTTGTTCAGTTTTGAAGTTATCTCCCCATGACTGTACTGAATACGAGGCTTCCCAACTGAACAAAATGTAAATAAATAAATAAGCACGTGTGCATATGTGTATGTATATAACAGAAGACAGCATGTGTGTGCATGTGTGAATATATCTAGAAGACAGGCAGCATTTCATATCATTCAAATCTTTGAATAGTTTCTATTTCTGAGCATTGCTTCAGTAACAGACATTTCAGAAATCCAAATGAGTTCTACTATATTTTCTTTTTAACTGCAAAACAAAACCGTTCATTATTTATCTGGCATTCTAAGCAATCTTCTAAACTTAGAATATTTGAGAAACTCTGTGGTCTTTGAAATGTTACAGCTAAGTCGTAATCGTGCTGTCAGGATGTTCTGAACTCAGGCAAACACTCCTGAGCTGCTGGTGGAAATGCCTGTTGGGGCACCTTTTTAGAGGGTGCTCTGAGCACTCTGGGGACCGTTTGCTGAAGGCACTATAAGCACATAAGCACAATTTCTGTATTTAACACAGCCACGCTAAGAGATATTCATTTTGAACAAATGCCAGAGACTTTTTCTCAGCAATTCTTCTATCCACAAACCAAACAACACATCTGAGCTGCCCAGAGTCCTTTTCAAGCATTCTTTCTGTTTATTTCTGTGAAACTTTTATCATGTTTTCATTCTTACCCTCTCTTTTAAAGGCAGGTATCTTGACCATTGATCATATTAGTATGACTGCCTAGACTAGTTTAGTTTCTATCTCTCTTGAATTGAATTCAGGATTTCAGTCAACATTAATGAAGGACAGATTAAGAAGAAACTCTTCAATCTGTTTCCTAAGTAGCTGAGCTGGTGAAAGACTTACTTCTTTCAAGGGAGCATTTTTATACTCCAGGAAAGATAAGTGCATATCTATGTACATACCAACTACTGTTAAAGGTTTTTCATAGTTTGAACTACCCATTCAACTTGACCTCTTGACTATGAGTCACTAGGACTAGAGGTCACATGTTGAAATGACTACTATTCTGAAAATCTTTTCAATTCCTTTCTTGTATACTGGGGATAACAGGACTCAATCATTCCAGTTTGCCTAGGATGCTCTACTTTTAAGCAAAAAAAAAAAAAAAAAAAAAAATATCTCCATCTTTTTGTCATGAAATAGCTGCCACAGTCATGAATGCAAACACCAATCAGCCAATCAGAGAAGTGTTTCTGAATCCACATACTGCAGTTCTGGAACATGCCTGCAACTCAGTTATTGATGCATTTACACTCAGCAGGCTGATGTTGACTTCTCACTCTCCACTGTGCCAAGCACAGGCAGATTGCTGTTTTGGGGCAGTGACAGAAACAAAAATAGAACCCTAAGATGGCAATTCTTTGAGGTAAGAAATCATATTGTAAAAAGAGCAACAAAAGTCATCCAGCTGTGTTATACTTGCAATTACTCCTTACCCTGTATGCCATTGTATTTTTATTTACATCCTATAAAAGAGTGGTTGGATCAAACAGCTGTAAAGTAAAAACTTTTACCACATGTAAGCTTGTAGCTTTTTGAACTTTTTGCTCATTAGTATACATTTATTTGGCATTTAAGCATGATGATGTGTGGCCATGTGGTTTTCAGTTATCATTAATACCTCTCAGTATCCTCTGCTCAACAATTCAGGTTGTCATCCAAAATAACGAGAGCTTGCAATGGTAAAAAATCAAGAGTTCTTTTTAGGTATTAGTTTATCACTTAAAAAGTTAACAGATCAACATTTTTTTTGTATCGAGAAACTGAAATAACTGACACTGCCTGATTGTAATTCACAGAGCATGTAAATCATTGTCATAAATATTTATACATTGATATCATTTTGTTTTTGTAGTCATAAAGAAAAGTAAAACAGAGAGAGGAACAAAAATACCAAGAAACATGCCATAATTTTCATGTTTTCTTTTTTTAAATCACTTTCAGCTTTATTAAGAACAGTATGACTCAAAATTAAATATTAAAAATGTTTTTACTTCTCTAGAATAATAACAGGTCGAATGGGATCAGTGCTCATATTCAAAACAAAAATAAATAAAATAGTCAGTTTTTCATCGACAGAGTACAAGTTAATGGGACTAGGCTTATGTGAACATTGTTCTAGCAGCTGGCAGAAGATGGTGTCTTGTCATCTTTTTATTTCTTCTCCCAAAACAGCTGTGATATATGTCTATGATTCTCAACAGCAAAAACTGAAATATATGAATACTGTGGGTGTAATTGTTTTTCAGCAGAAGCATTTTACCTGTCTTTTTTTTCGGGGGGTACAGCCTGAAATGAGGTTTTGGAACCTAAAAATTTCTGTCTAGCAGGCAATACAGAGTGATTCTAACAATTCTACTTTCATTTTAATATTAGATAGACACAGAAATGGTATCTATCTTTTAAGCATGGGGAGGCAAGTCACATATGTAAGTGCAAGGTATTAGTTACAAAATAACTGCAGAATGATAATTGGCATGGATTGTGCAGATGACAGGGGCAGTTTATGTTATATAAGAGTCTTGCCTAAGTGTAGAAGTCTTTATGGAGACCCTATATTTTCAAATGAGTTTTAGACCACCCACTAGTATTTAATACAATCCTGTTCTCTAGTGCACATACTACTATCACACTAATTGTGCCCTTATCCCTTAAGGAATGTATGTTAATAATGTTCTGCATCTGAGTAACTGTTGCTTTAAGTGGAAATATGCAGATTTGAACATGCATGTTTTATTTTAATCAAGAGTCCCTAACTGAACCTTGGGTTGGGAGGGTGGCCTAATGGTTAAGGTGTTTGCCTTACAAACACAAGGTACAGGGTTTGAATCTCACAGGGGATAATTGGCTAGGCTTAAAATGTCTCACAAGGGCAGTTAGCCTAGTACTAATCTATGAATCTATGAATCTATGAACCTGATTTTTAAGATCCTTTGTCCCTGATCCACTCATCTGGTGGTTGTGGGGTATGCTGTAGACTATTATCAGATATTAGCACACTATGAATCTTATGTCTAGTAAGTCTAGCCTTAACTGTAATAATTGCACTATTCCTTTTAGTGTCTGTTAACTTCATGACATTGGGGGAATTTTGAATAGGAATCTACACAGACCCAAAACACTGCTATGAAACAGAAACAAATCTGCCAACCCTCCACTCCATGAATTTTCTGAACAGAATAAGGAATGATGTGTTCTCTTGGATTATTGTTATGATATGCACTGTACACTGAACAGTTTCACTGAGCACAGAAAAAATGCCTAGTGCTGGCATGGTAGAAATCACTTCATCCATTGTAGAAAGCCGAGAGTAGTTTCTTTTAATGGCTTTATTAGAATCTTGTAGATATCTACAACTGCAAATTGTACCTGACTTCAGATAGCATAACTACAATGTTATGTTTAACCCCTTTCTTATCATACCATTACTCTCCATGCTATTTAACTCTTGGAATTCTACTCCTCAAAGCTACTGGAACGTTCCTTGCAGAATGCACGGCTGGCAACATCAAAAGATTTATCTGAGTATGATAAAGTCCTGGCAAACAACTCAAACTAGTAAATAAACTTTCTTATTCTTAAAGCACATCTGCAGACTGGACATTTCCTGATGCATGTAGTAACTGTGGATTTAGTATACATACTCTTCACAATGACAAAGCACTGACAGGTTAGTTGACTCAAAAATGGAAGGAGGGCATAGATAACTGAAATTAATACTGCTCACTCTTATACTCACATTTACATGCTTTCTGATTTTACATGATGACCAGAATATAAATGCAATTTAAATAATAATACGCAACATTGACTTCATTTTGCTCTTTTTTTAGATGTCATGTTTCAAATTTCTGTGCAAGCATTACATTACACTCTGTGCCAGTATCTAGTCTTATCAAATTTTGATTATTAATTTTGGTCTCCTCTGGTTATGGTTTTTCCATACTTTTGCCTTGACAACCACTTGCTGTGCATATTCTCAGCATGAACTGTGACTACAAGCAACTCATTTTCATGATGTATTTCCAGTATGTGCAGATTTTTTAATGAGATCTTGCTTCTTTCATTTTACATACTTTTCACAGAGTTCTACAACTTTAATTATTTACTGGGCATTTCTTTTTAACATTATTATAAATGTACCTTATTCAGAACTTATAAACGAAACAGTTTTCCATACATCTCATGCTTGGTAAAAATCTCAAAATCCATTTTATTCTTTTTTTTTTCTTTTAGGCTGTTCAGTCTCAGATGAAACTTTTGCTTCAAATTATTCTGTGAGCTGTTTTGTCTATGATAAACTCATTTCACTTACTTATCAGCTATCAACATTGTCTGGTTATAATCTGCCCCCATCTGATCATTTCATTTGTAATACAGCACACAATTCTGTCTTGAAGTAATGACTCATATAGCTCACCAAATTAACAGTCTTTGGCTTAGTTTCCCTAATATAGCAATGAAAGCTTCAATAGACTTGATGGGAACATAAGGCTTCAAGAAGATCACATTTCAGATGTTTACTCAATTCACACTAAGTAATACTTCTGTCTTATCAAAGCAGTATAATCCTTTTCAATATTTTATAGCTATATGCATATGTTATGTATTCCATTCCTATGTTGCAAAATCATCAGGTAGCGGATTTGCCACTCACTTGCTTGTCTGTCCAGTAGTGTTAAGAAAGCATCATAAGGTGAGGTGCTAGCAGGGTGGGATGGGCATTCCCATCCAAGGGGGAAGAGGGTTAATCTAAAGCACTCCCTGATGGGAGAAGCCCTTGAAAATAAATAAGTTAGCCCAGTGGATGAGAATGGGAAAAGAGAACTAGGTTATAAAGAAAACAATTACTCAGCTGAAGCAGTAACAGCAATACCTCTATGACATATTTATGGTCTGCAGGAGCCCCAGCCCAGAATCGCACTTAGTCCAATGGTAATCCCAGTGATGGATGGGGAACTAGAGCATGCACTGTAAGAATGATGCAAGCGAGCAAAAAAAGCACTATGTGGCAAGTAGCACTCAGCAAGCTGCACTTTGTAATTTGTAGTGCTATGTGCATCACTACCATACACCATTATAAACATTTATGAGGAAAGAAATTACAGTTGGCATTTGCCTTAATGGGTTGCTTAGACATCACTCATTCAGGTGTTTTCCCCAAGAAAGTAAATTGCCATTTTAATAACTTTTATCTTATTTCTGCTTCATGTAATGGGATGTTGCTTCACCTTTTTAGTTACCTTATTTCACTGTAAAAATTATAACAATGCACACACAACCACACATGCTAACACATGCACATACGTTTGTGCACACACACACATGCACACACACACACACACACACACACACACACACACACACACACACACACACACACACACACACACACACACACACATTTGCAGGCACCCCCCCACACAAACACACACACACACACACACACACACACACACACACACACACACACACACACACACACACACACACATACATTGCTTTGTGCAGGTGGTTGTCATAGTTTAAATCATGCCTTATAAAAGCAAATGCTTAAAATATATGCATCATTATGTCTGTTAGATCATGAAGACTTCCATATATACTACTATTCCATTCAGTCAGCTACAGATGTTTGAACTCATTCACATACTATAGATTTCAACTGTTATTTACAAATAGTGGTCTTCCTACTGCAAATACTATACCTAGAGAAAATATATATAGAGAGGGTGAGACAGAGAGAGAAGCAAATACTCCACACAACATTTCAAGCTCTAATTGCCTTGTGCCATCACACAATGGATTGTTTTCTGCTTTCGCTGTACCGTAAGCTACCAGCTGTTTCTGACTGCTGCTGATGTATCAACATTAATTTTGTGGTTTATCTCCCGCTGCTGTTTCTGAAAATAGGCATCTTCACATCTAGTGCATCCATTCAATCAACAAAAGAAAAATAAAAGTAAACAAACAAAACAGATCTAAAAGCCATCATTTCCCAGCTGAATTTACAGCCTTGTTTTCAGAACAGTGGATGACTCATTGAAAGCAAGCGCTTTTGCGCTGCAACTTTTATCTGCCTTATTTGTGCTATCAGTGGTGATTTCAAACAGCACTATGTCAATGCCATATGGGGCTCGGCTGCAGACAGGAGTCATGGCTGCTTGATTAGGGACAGGATACAAACACTTGACCTGATGTCCAGCTCTATGAACCTCATGCTGTGTTTCACTATCTAAGTCAGGCTGAAAACAGGCTTGTTATGTACTGCGCTATTTCTTTTCCTCATGACTTCAGCACTGCTCACACTGCAAGAATGATGCAGCACAGCTGTCTCCTCAGTGGGGATCTTTCCATGTAGGGCATAAAGCTAGTACATGGCATGCCTGCTTTTTACTGTTTTGTTCATTTGATGGATGGACATGAAGACCAAGGCAGATGTCAGTTAAATTTCTTTCAGTAAACAGCTGTCACACAAGTAAAAAAAAAACAGTAATACTGGAACTGCTGTTCCTCAGTTGTTACAATGGACATGGCTACATACTAATCAGTGAATGTAGAGAAATCAAAGCATTTTACTACTGGAAAAAGTATTTCATTCTTCTCTACAGTAACTTTCATCACACCCCACCATAAATTAATCTAAATCAGTGGTGACCACATCTTGATATACTAGCTAGCTACGTTTATAACTATGAAGGCTGAAAGGATGTTAGGCCTGTGTTGAGTCACCTGTAGCCTGCACTTCCTGTTTTATGGAATGAATTTGGGAGAACTAATAGCTTCAAGGTCATGTGCTAGGATCATTATACTGCCTTTGACAGATACTGTGTAACAGATCACGTTATAATGCTTAAGGACTTGTTTGTTTCCACTAAGCTTAATACTGAATGAAATGCCTAGTAACTTCACCTCCACAGACAGAAAGGTAGAGACTCTACAGAAATCTAATCTCAGACACTAAAGTTATTAGTCTGTGTTTGTGATGTGTGTGTGATGGCTCAGATTTATATCCCTGTCCATAATGGACAACTGAGTGACTACTTCTACATCCTGGATAGTGAATATAGAGAAACCCAGGCTCTACCTGCAAATAATCTGTTGTGACATAAACAAAGTGAATAAATAAATAAATATTGTTATGCACATTTTCAGTGATGCTGCCAAAAGAGAAGGAATGAAAACAGTATAGCATTGCCTTGTGCATTTCCAAGTTAAATATCTTATTAGTAATGGAGATATTGATGCAGCCCCTGTTTCATTTTTAGTCTCCATCTCCATTTATTAGTCACTTTCAGTGTCGCATTAATCATACTTACTTCTATATTTAGTTTCTTTAAGAATGCAAAACAGAGATTAATAACAGTGCCAGATATGATTTCTTATAGAAAAAAAACTAAAATTACTGCTGCAGATATAGCCAAACTGAGAAAAGAACCGAGACATGAATGCATTCTTCTGACCTATCACTATAGCTTAAAAATGATCTGATCTACATTTGAGCTCATGCTATTACTGAAAATGTTAACTTGCAGACTAACTTGGTTATGTCTAGCAGGGAATAGGAAATAAATCGACTTTCTTCAGTAATTATATGACCAAACATCCCAGCAGATAGACTTACAGCTGTTTTTGTGACAGCTGCATAGGATCAAAATGGCATCTCACATGCTGCTTCTGACAGTAAAAAGTCTGCAGGGTAACACCCAAATGTGTCAGCAGGAAAACATATCTAAATGGAGGCACTGCCTGCAGTGTGTCCCAAGATACAAATGATGCTGTGTGTTAATTGGCAAAGAAGAAATATTGACCGATGCTTCTGATTCCCTTACTGTGACTGTTTTGTACTAATAATGAAAAAGCTTCAACTGTCTGACAAGTAGCTTGTTGCCAAGGTCACAACTAAGAAATACCATGCGTTCAAGTATTGACGTTTTCCCATGTCAAACAGTGAGATAATGGTATGTTTACAGACTACAATGAGCAGTAGACAGCTAGGTCTCTGTTGTTGAAAAGTATTTTTTTATTTTTTTTTTGTAACTGATGGTTATTTCTCAACATTTACTTTTACTTGATGATTTGGAAGTATAAAGAAGCTGAAATGAAGGGCCAGGAACTAAAGGTGATGAAAATGTGAAAGCAGGTTCGTTGTGAAACATTACCTTAGAGATGCAGGCAAAATGTCAGATTCGTCCATGTTAGCAGCCTTGCACATTGCTTGAACAAGCTATTTTTCTTTTCTCCTTATCAATAGGTTATTTCAAGGTCCACTTGCTTATAACAGGAACAAGCCTAGCATTTTCTGCCTTTGTCAAACAGGGCTACAACTGGTACTAGTGTCAATGAAAATTCTAATACTTAGAATTGTTTAGTAATGCTATTACAGAAACAAGTGGTGCACATAAGTAGAAACATTATTTCCACCTGTTTCCTCACTACTTTTATCACATAGGCTACTGTCTATTGTGTTTCATTTTGTCATGTCCTAAAAATATACTTTGTAAATCTTTTTATTTGAAACATGTTCAGTCAGATAAAAAATGACAGCTAGCCATATGGGCTCATGTTTTAGATGTGTACTAAAGATCTTTTTGGTTGCTTCAAAACTACACATAGCTTATCCAGTTTTAAGGCATATCCACAGGAATAAAACATGACTGATGCTGCACACAAGATGGAGTTTGTGTGATTTAAACCTGTATTTAAGGCAATGCCTGTTTTATTCCTAACTTCTTCTTCCTTTATAATTTAGGCACTACTTCCAGAATCTGAGTGCAGTATTTTAAAGGTTTTGATTTTGTTATAGGAATAGAACATAAATCGAAGAAATGCACATGACAGACAAAATGTATGGGAAGCATATTTGTACTGCAAAAGAATGGACATCAGTTGAATATAGTGCAGCTCAAGTTACCTGATGACACAATTAGAAACAACATAACTTGCAAAGAGAAAATCTGTACAAATAGAAAAGCAGCATATTTTATTTAGAATCTAGCTGCAGAAATGGCAACTATAAAGCCACAAAGTGAACACTACTATAGGCGGATTATGACAGGTATGAATTAAATTTCTGTGCCGATTATAAGTTTGGTGCATTTGTGCAGAGGTGCTCACTGCGCAGCCATGGTTAGCAATGCCCTGTACGGTAGCAAACACATAGAAAGCAAATGTTCCTCATATAACAGTCCATAAAACTGTACCTTGTAAAGCAGCAAATATAGAGCAAATACCTTCCTCACCGATAAGCTTAGAGCAGCTAATTGAGCACTGAAAGGCAATACCTATAGATTTACCAGAAATCAGTATTGTCTAAACATTAAAGTTAGTAGAAATTAATACTATTTACCATAATCTGTCCCAATAAAGCACCAAATCTGCACCAAACAAAGCACACTTAATAGCCTTCTAACCACAGTACACCACCCCTTTGTAGCTCACCAATCAAAGGACTGGACAGCATGCATATGCAATTTCCTAGTTTCTCTACAGTCATCTTGGTGGATATTGGTATCTTGAGACAATGTAGCAATTGTCCCATGTTTACAGACAACCAATTAATCCTTAAAGAAACAGACACAGTATGCAAGAAGTGCACTTACACAATGACACTGGAGGCTAAACTCTTGCATACAACTCTTCATCACGTTGTCGAAAACATGCACACAACACCAAAATCACACAGCACACACCACATGCATAGACTAATGTATGCTGAGACACTTAGAAGCAATCTTCCTAACCAAAAAAGATTGCCTAGACTGCCTGTTAGCAAAGCTATGTCTCAGCAAGCCCAAAGGTTCTCAGAAACACCTAACATCACACATAGAGTCACATTCAATGGAACCCCAAACACTAAGCACCTAAGGCAAGGAAACATACCTCCCAAGACTTTTGTCATAGGAGAAATTCAAGACATTGTGTTGCCCCTCTAACCAGGCTGAATAAGAAGAAGATAAAGGTTAGTTGCGTATCTGGAGGCAGGATCCACAAACTCATGCATGTACCAAGTCATTACACCATGGTTACCAGTATGATTCCATCATACTCCATGTAGGTGTAAATGACCTGAGGCATACATCCCTGGACTATTTGACGAGAGACATTATGGACCTCTCAGACTATTTGTCTCTGGCTGGAATGAGTCTAGCATCGAGCAGCACATTACCATCGCTGAGGATGATGCCACAACATGAGCAAAAATGATTCATTTCAACAATAGGCTGTCTTTCTGGTGTCATTATAAGGGGATCTAATATTTGTTAGCTTGGGAGGACATTGTTAACAGACCAGGTTGCTTTGCCGAAGATGGTCTGCACCTGTTCTCTCTAGACCTTTGAATACTGGCTAAAACTTTATCCATCCCAATATGACTTTTTAGGCAATGCCAAATTGACAAACTACTGACATAACAAAATCAATCCAACCGAACTTCAAGGAGTTGCTTCCCCATGCCAGGAGGTAAAAAAAAAATACACTCCCTCCAAGCCCTCCTCACACTCAAGATTGGGGTGGGTTTGACATAATGGTTAAGGTCTTTGCCTCACAGACACAGGGTACAGGTTTTAATTCTGACTATGGTTCCTGGACATTGCATAGGGACACTGTAAACTAACATTGGGTGGCATGGTGCCTGGGCAATTTTTTTGGTCTAGGCTTGTAAAGGCTCCAGGGTCATTAGCCTAGTACACACCTATAAACCTATGGGTTATTGGCTAGGCTTAAAATGGCCCTTCAGGGCAGTTAGTCTAGTAATCCCTTATGAGCCTATGAAAATACAGATGTCTGTGCAGTTATCGAGACATTGTTTAAAGTAACAGAGAGTACCCTGGCAGTGCAAGGTTTCAGTGTCTTCCACACCTTTAGACTAGTAGCTGCACAGCCAAGGGCTAAAGATGGAGACATCTCAATGTACATCAGTAACAAGCATAGCTCTAGGGCAGTCAAGCAGGATAACATGCTGGAGTTCCTCCACATGCAAGTTACCATAGAAAAAATCCCATACCATATCCTTGCCAGTTATAGGTCACCCTCCATGTCCAGTGAAGCTCACAATGCATACGTGGACCTAACAGACACACTTACCATCCAATCTAACATCCTATTCATGGGAGACTTTAGTTATCTCTTTATAAACCAGGACACCTACATGTCCTCAAATCAAGAGGCACAGAGATTCCTGGACTTTGTTAATGCAAACACCCTTGACCAAATAGTGAATGTCACCAACAGAGGCTACAACATACTGGACCTCTGACTCACAAATATGGCAGAATGCTACCCCCTCAATGTCACACTCTCCATAGTAAGGTATGACCATAAAGCTGTCTCCTTCAAAATCAAAATAATCTCCATAATCTGACTAAATGTAGTAACAGTTAAGAACTATTCCAAGTCAAATTTGTTAGATATTATGAATACAAGGCTGAAATTAATTCTGTTGTAAATATGCTGAAAGAAAAAGCTTGCTTAAATGCAGAAACAGAGTTTATTAATATGTGATCTGCAGTCATACTAAATGACCATGGCTTGGAAAATAAGGAACCTGCTGAATGGGCATTTTTCCCTTACAGACTTAAAAACAGGATGTATGCAAGAACAAAAATGCAAAATCTGCTTTTAAAGAATGGACAATGACACTGTGGGAATGTGTTTCCTCAAAAATATGTTTTTCTGCATGGAAAACAGGACATGTTTGCACAAGAACAGATGTTCTTATACAAAGATCCAAATAGAATACAGGATGTTCACACTGTCAGAATAATGTGTTTCCTCAAAAACATGTTTTTCTGCATGGACAACAGGACACTGTTATCAGCATTGGCAAAAGAACAGATGTTCTTGTACAAAGATCCAAATAGAATACAGGATGTTCACACTGTCAGAAAAGCTGGTCTCTTACAAGACATTGTTAAACAAGGAAGCTTAGTATTGTTTCTACAGGATGAGCAATTCTCCAAAATAGAATATCAAGAGGAAATGTATATGTTTATGCATGACCAAAAGTGTATATAAAGAGCTGTATAAATCCAGTTATGTTAGAGGTATGGTAGGGACTCATTTGTCCTGAGGTAAATGTTATATATCTCACATCATCTGTACTATATGAGAAGTAAAGCTGGAACAGTACTTTAAGCTGCAACATTAGTACATTTGGTTTATTATAAAAAGTTATTTGTTACTGCTCTCTAAAGTTGATGCTGCAAAGTATATTCTCTCATCAGTGTATATTCTGCAAGTTTCTGTATGCAACAGACTGTGAATGCAAATATAACCAGACTTTGAATTTTAGCAGAATCCAGCCAGCAAGACTGAGTGTCTTAAGAACACTTCAAATCCCACAGCAAGCAGCAGCAAGCAAGTAAGAGCCATATAATTTTTCAAAATTGCCTTTTATTAAGTCATGGTTTGTCAAAATTCTATGCCCCTACAATCCCCCAGAACACAGTAGTTTATGCTGAATTGCTATAAGAAACTCTCTACAGCCATGTCAATGGCTGTATGGATGTTGCTGTACCTACCAGAAGTATGCTCAGAACTTGGTCCAGAAACAAACCACCCTGTTGGCATCCCAAATTGAACCGGCTAAACAACAAAAGGGAAACAATCATGGCAAAAATCAGGAAGGGTAATTTTCATAGAGATAAGAACTCTCTTATTACACTAAATAGGCAACTAAGAGGACTAATTGGGTCAAACTAAACAACCTCTGTGGTTAAGATAGCCTCACAAATGAAAGAACTATAAGGCCTTCTTCACCCATGTCAGAACCTCAAGGGCAGCACAGAGAAATATGGTGAACTGGTATTTACTGGTGTCACATTCACCAAGCCGGGCGGCAGAATGAACCTGTTAGCAAAAAATTAATTTCCAACTTTACCCCCTCTCATCCCAAACCAACCCCCCAGAAATACCATCAAACATAACCCCTCCATCTATAACTAGGAAGTATGTTCTGTCTGAGCTCCCTAAAGCCAAGAACATAGCCTTAATAGGCCCCAATAACATCCGAGGATGCCTCCTGAACACTCTAAAATACAATTTATCAGGATCCCTGGAGTCACTACTTAACTACAGTTTTACAGGCTTTGTGCCACTAGAACAGATGACTGTGATGGTCATCCCCTGTTATAAGGGAGAACCTTCAACAGATCATGGGAACTACAGACTCATTAGTCTGACTATTCTTATTTGCAAAACTAATGACCAATTTAACATGGAAATTAGCAACAAGGACATAGGAGAACTCCAGACACTGGACCCATCCCTGTTTGGATTTGTCATAGGAAGGTTATGCTTACTTGAACCTGGTAGCCTTCTTTGAAAAGGTCACTAAGGCAATGCTTAAGGGAAAAGGTGAATACTGCCTGCCTTGATCTTGCTAAAGCATTTGATATAATACCCTACTTGGGTATTGTCAATAAACTTACAGAACTAGGGATAACCCCCTTTATAGCATGCTGGACAGACAGCTGGCTCATGGATAGGACAGGATAGGTTAGGCTGCCTCCAAAAAGAAGACAGTCACCAGTGGAGTCTCTCAAGGATCTGTGTTGGGCCCATTCCTCTTTGGTATCTACTTCTTGGATTTCAAAAGCAATGACAAAGACTTTTGGCTAACCAAGTTCACAGATAAATGCAAACTGGGAACAGCCACTGAACCACCTCAAGATGAGAACACTCTTCATGAAGGTCTAACACAGACACAAACACTTGGTGCCAAAGGCATGGCTTGAAACTCAATACAAAGAAATACATTGTAGTACCTTTTGGGAAGTGAACCACCCTGGGTAACTACATTATCAAAACACCTCTAAAAGTTGATTTACTAGACAGGGATTTAGGAACTCATTTAGTCAATAACTTTGTCTTTGATCAACGTATGTTAAAAGCAGTAAGAGAATCCTTCTGTGGTGATCACCTTATAAGGGCATGGCTTCTAGGTCTAGAAAGGTCATTGTACAACTATATCTGGCCCTCTTCAGACCCACTACAGAGTATAATGCCCACTTTGGCATGTACCTGCCCAGACACATGCATCTGCAGTAATGTCCACAAAGTTTCCTTACAAAAAGAATTCAGGGAGTAAACACAATGCACTATAATAATTGCCTCAAGGTCCTGTCTATTTTACTTAGTAATATACAGACTTCATAGAGGTGATCTTTGCCTGGAATACAAGGCATCTCTGGACTCTGTTTTGATGAACTTTTGCACATCAACAAAACAGACAGCATCAGAACAACTAGACTAAAAGACTTAAATCTTGCTTGCAACATGGATAGGACATGTTGGTGAGACAGATTTGTGTCTTAAAGAATTCTCATTCTCTGGAACAGGCTCCTCATCCAATTGAATCAGAACTTCTCCTTAACCTTATTTAAGCCCAACTTGGACCAATGGATGGGTAATTGGAAATTCACCCCCTGGTCTGCCACTTTTGCCTCTGTTGGACAGAGGCAGTCAGCAAATTACCCCATATAGAAATTAAATTTGTGGGTGACGTTTGTGTTGCACTGCCAGGATTATATGGACCTTGCAGTCATTAGTCTAGTATACACTTATGAACCTATGAATTACTTCTACAGGCTGGAACAGAATATAGCATCAGCCACTATGCAAAAGTATGTCGCAAGGATGACGTCATGTAAGCCTGTGTGCATAGATTTTAACTTAAAGTGAAACAGTTTACTCCAACAACTATATGTAGACTACAGAAGCATAGAAACATCATCATATATAGTGTTAAACTGCAATCTGTCCTGCTAGCTTGGGCAAGACCTGATAATATTGACTTACTTCTCATCTTGCTTGATGGGTGGCAGTGGAGAGGCATTCAGAGTTGCAGTGCCTCAGGATTTCACATAAGTGCCTCGTATTATACTTTGGACTAGTCCAGGACCTAATGACAAATTAGGGGTCAGTTACCCACTACTTAATTAAGGACAAAACTCATTGCTTGTTACATTTCCTGCAGTATCAGGGATGCATGCATAGTTACTGAGTAATACCCTGTTTTCTACTAACTGCCGGGTGGGGATTTATGCTTGGCATCCTTAGATCCTTCCTTGATGGACCTTTTGCACATCTGCAAAATGAACAGCGTCAGAACTACAAGATCTTTTAAACTTTGCTTGTGATTTACGTATCTCAGAGAATTCCATTCTCTAGAATAGGCATCCCATCCATATGAAACACAACCCTTCCCTCACCCTATTCAAGTGTAACCGGGACCGGTGTATGGGAAATCAGAAATTCTCCCCTGGTCTGACACCCATGTCTTTGACAGACAGGGCCAGCAGTTAAATCATGCCTTTACTATCATCATACACCCCTTAAAGCATCCTATAAGGCAAAATAGCCTGTGGGATACACTTGGGTTGCATGGTTAGGTTTATTAAGACCCCAGTGGTTGTTAGCCTAGTATATATGTATGAACCTAAGAAGCTATGAACAGCATCAACATATGCATTACTACAGACAGCTCATTGTACCCAGACAGGCATTTTGCTATGTAAACAGGGATCATCCTTTCAAGGTTCAGAGGTGGCCTTTTAGCAATGTTGGCATCCATGTATCCAATGTTGTTGAGTCACATCTGATGTCTGTAGTGACCCCCATGAAGAGCTGCTACCACCTAAACAGCTGAGTTTACTAGGCAAGCAGGGAGCAGAAATAGATTGCCAGGCCATCCTTTTGTATCACACACATACACACACACACACACACACACACACACACACACACACACACACACACACACACACACACACACACACTCACACACAAACAGACATACGTATATAATGCACAGTCACCAATTTGCCTGCTGTATATATCTCTGAGATGTTTGAGTGGACAGGAGTACCCTTTCTGGGTTTCTGCCCATACAAGCAAGGGTAAGACATATAGAATCCACACAGGAGGTACCCCAGCCAAGGACTGAACCGGAGAACCTCTTACATTGATTGTATCAATAATACTCATTGCCACTGGTTCTGATTGTTATGTATACTGCCCACTAAGCATGTTCAAAGGTATAATTACGTGAAATTATGTTCTCAGGAAACTGCAAATACATTGCAGACAAAGATGCATAGTCCTACATGCCCCTCCATATACTCAGATACCCATGTGATGGTGCAAATTAAGGAAAAGCACAGAAACCTCATGTTTCTGAAAAACCCATAGGTCAGCATATGGGGGTCACTAACAGATCCTAATAGGATATGGTGAAAGGTTAGAGAACAGGTGATATTACTTTTCCAGTATAGTTGGCTGTGACATCAGGAAATATGACTGCAGCTCTAGCACAGCAGCAACAAATGGGAATGTAGGACACAAAGGGTGGCCCATTTACAACTATCTACACTAGCTTTGTTTATGAAGAATTAAATCACTCACAATATATGTTATCAAAAATCAACCTCATGTATCATCATAAACACAAACATGTAAAGCACAGAAAACACTAAGCACGCATTCCAGAGCATCACATGACAATAGGGCAGCTCATGGTAGGTATGTCGGACCTATACATATTCACATCAATAGTAGCATGAGTAAGAAGGACAGCTTGTCCAAATGAGGCTTTTCAGAAGGAGGTGGAACTTGCAACACAATGAACAGCTGTGGAGGTCGGACTGCCCAAGGACTGCTGCTGACTGAATCTTTATTCTAACAGTACATTTGTACAAGGGACAGCTTGATGTGTAAGCTCAAGCAACCATTCTGCAGGTTCCTAACATTCATCTTTGCTAGAATGTGATCATATGCTTAGGGAGTTATGCCCAAGATATTGGAAACCTGCTACTATAATGCAGGCTATCAGTAAATGAAAATTACAAGCTGTTTCTTATGCGGCAGTGAAACGTATTTGGCCTGATAAATGGCATTTATGATATTTTTTCTTTCAAATCTATGGAATTTTATAGAAGACTTGAGTTAAGAAGCCACAAAATTCATAAAGTGTGAACAAAGTGAGATTGTGAAAAAATTACATTAGAGTCTCTTAAGAGCTACTTTTAAATAATAACTTTTGTTTCTCCTGTAGATGGTGTTTCAAATTACACTTTCAAGGTTTCAAACCTATTCTCAGTGTGGCTGGAATGTATGATATTCCAGAATCAATTTATTTTTAAATGTATGAAACTTACCTTGCCAACATACTGATAATCAGAGCCTGTGTACTCCTCCAAAAGAAAGAACTTATTCCACATCCAACCACGTTTACTGCGCCGTAATGGCATACCTTCATCTGCAGATCCTTCCTCCTTGCTTTCCTGCTGCAGGCTTTGCATAGTTCTTTTGGTTAAGGTCAGGGTATGTGTTTGCTGTGGATGACAGACCCAGATCAACAGCAGGACAAGCTGGGGAGTCCTCATTATGACCTGAGTACTTTAAAGTATCTCAGATGGTGAAAAAGATCCTTTATGTTCTGCAAAGCACCCTTGTTACACTTCACAGAGCTTTCTGCATCCTCATTCTTTCATTTTCTTTCCTTAATGTTCACATTCACAATTTCTAAGGATCCTGCAAGGAATAAGAAAAAAAATATAAGACCTTCTTTCATGTGTGGAGTTCCATTACACAGTGAGGAAATCATATTAAACACTCCAAATGCTTGTCCCTTCTAACATAATATCAGACTTAGATTCATAGCTCAGATAGTTCTGTCCAAAGTCTGTTTACTCGCTGAAATTAATGTTGCCTAAATCTGTGACCTTAAACTGTGTCTGCTACTATAAGTGCCTACCCATCTCTAAATTAAGTTCTAATAATGTGTTTGTATCTTATCACCACTGGTTTTACTAAAACATTCCTTGAAGCCCCTCTTATCCCTGTTAACTCCCATTCCCTTTTGGTTCCAACTGAGACACCGCCTGCCATTCTTCACTTACAAGTCTTACATCTTTGGATCACATCTCAACAACTGTATACAAGCAGCTTACAACCCACTCAGATATACACTGCCATAGAACATGCAACCTGTGAAGCAAATTAACTGACAGACGAGCAAAGAACAAAAAACAATAATTAAAAGAATGCTCCAAGGTAAGTCAGCCTTTAAAATTCTTATTAAATGTCAGAAATGAACCCTATCACAGCAGTATAATGATGTGTACAGACCATAAAATGGACGTTCAATGTGCATGCTGGTATCAGTATACTTCTACAGGGAGGTTGGTGCTAGTTCTCAACTTGACTGAGATTTCAATTTGATAAAACAATGTTAGGGTATGCATTCTAAAGCAATAGACTGTCTGCAGGCTGTAGTGTTGAGATTTACTTGCTTTGGCTAGGTAGCTATGATTATAAATAACTTGTAGTATGGCAGTTGACCATTGCTGAACAATGGACTAGTAATGGCTTATTGTATCACCCCAATGGATTGGTAAAGAAGCCTTTGATAATGCTTAGCCTCCCAGTTTATACAGGTCCCCTGCAGTTCAGTCTATTTACTGTTGTTCATGGGCCTAAGTAAAGGATCTTTCAGCCAAGAAATAGAGCATTTGCTGGCCACATATTGCTACAACTCCAGCCTCATTGAAGACATAAGGCTAACATAGATTTCTTTGGACATCAAAGCTAACTATCTGCTGGACTCCTTTTGCCTAGGAATTCGTCCTGACAAAGTCCCTCAAAATCAAGTTTTCTTGGTGACTCCACCTTTTTAATACATGCATGTGTAGTATTTTAGCCTGTTTTCCATTATCTTAGTCTAGCCCTCCTTAACTTAAAAAAATATTTTGGGTGGTTACATTTACAGTACTGCAACATAGAATAGGCTATATTATGGCAGTCTGATTTGCTAGTGATCATTTCAGTGCAATACATGACTTATTTAAAAGACAACTATGGTGTGCTTTTTAGGCTGAGTTATTTAACCTGCATTTCCCTGTGCTTAAGCCTGTCACTAGCAACTGATTCTTCAGACAGGATTAGAAACATTTGTTGTGCTTAGGCACATCCGTGCTTCTGTGTTTGTTTCTGTATATTCCCTTCTGTATTTATGAACCTCTACTGGAATGTAACACATCAAATCACACCAGTCATCTGCTGAGTCTAAATCTCGACATGTTAACAAGTAAAATGAACAGACAATAATATAATTAATAATACCACATAACCCCCTTTCTTCTAGCATACCAGAATAAATGATAAGTTAATAACAGTAATAATAAATGGTTAAAATATGTATAAATTGAATTAAATATATAAATAATACAAACAAAATAAATAATACTATGAACCTATTACACTTAAGGGGCTTTTTAAGGAGCTTTAGGCCAGTTTCAAATTTCCTCAAGTTTGGTAATGAATTCTACAGCCAATGAGCATAAGTGAAATAATTTAATCCAGAATTCTATACATTTTTTTCTTTTATTTGAAAAATAGGTTGACTTAACTACAAGAGCTTGTTTGTCGCAACCTTATTACAAGTAAAGAAAAGCAATCAGTCAATAAGGTATACTGAAGACAAGTGATATCACACACAGACAAACACACGCACACACACACACACACACACACACACACACACACACACACACACACACACACACACACACACACACACACACACACACACACACACACATTACATAGTGTTTGATTATATTTGATAACCAGGGTACTGCATTGAGCCACTGGAACCTTTTTTCAGATTCAGCCTAAGAGTACAAACTCATGAAACAAATGATAGTAATAATAATATAGGTCAGACCCCAGTGCAGTAAACAACATACAACATTTCCTGTGCAGGATCAGAACAGTAAACAACATAAACTACTTCCCGTGGAGTAGCAGAGCAGTAAGCACCATAATCTATTACCTATGCATTAGCAGAACAGAGAAGTGAAGATGCTGTAAGTTCAGTACTTCAGCAGGAGCCTGACAAGGCTGAAATGACTGAGTTAAGTCAATTGTAAGTGATGTTAGCTGCTGCTAGTAACAGTTTTGCTTTTATATCCCAGTTCACAAACCACGATACTCGGACACCAACTAATCCACAAGAAATCCTCCAGACCACTAAGTTCCTCTGTACAAAAAGACTTTATTCAGATAAAACGCTTGTTTAAAAACACTTTTCGTCTGACAGAATCGTTGGACTTCTTCAGACAAAAAAAAGTTTGATACCATTCAAATCATGTTTAAATAACCTCCGTCATGTCACAGACAGAAGCAGGAGGTGCATGGAACGCCAGGACAGAGCAGTTACTAAGATTCAAAAAAATGGCAAAAATATATACTATGATCTGTCAATTAGTTTTATTTTTGGCTGTTTTTTTCAAGTGGTATCTCATAGGGGAGTCACTGGGCTACTATGTTTTGCCCTTATAGACACATTTAGAATTTTAGATCACAATGTTTCAAAAAATGTACACCCTTGGATAACCAGCAGGTTTGTTCTGATAGGTAGCTCGAGACTGACATCAAAGTTAAAACCAGTTGCAGACTGACCATGCCTCTCACCTATTACCTCAGTGACCCCCCCCGTGGCTCTGTAACTGGGGCCCATGCTTTTCACCATTTTTAATAACATCACCAAGGGCATTCCTAACAGTCCTGCATATCTTATGTGGATGCTCTAGTTCTTTACTGAGCTAATCCTCTAAGAGACTGGACAGAAAGCCATTGCAAAATGGGTGGTATGGGAGTGGACAATAATCATTATTTGATGGTAATATGAGAAGATTAAAGTGATACACTTTGGCTTTCATGCAGAGCTGATAGTGATCTTCAGGAAAATTGGCTTAAATCTGTTTCAGTGACACATTCCTAGAAAAAAAAATGAATCCCATCAGATATGTTGGAACCTAGAACACACACCTCATACTCAGGAAACACCTAGTGGAGCTATCTGCCACACTGTGGGTCTCTGACAGCAGATGCAGAATCCTAACTCCAGTACTTGGGCTAGCCACAAAGATCAGGCTTACAGCACTAGGAATTCCATTGTGACTCTGGTGGCTTCACACAGAACTGGAATACCCTGCAGACTCCACAAACAGGGTTACACTTCTCATCCAACTTGCTCGCATGTTTATTGACATAGTTCATAAGAGAATATCTTACAGTTCCCTCTCTGGATAGGCATCAAGGAAAGAGAGGAAAGAGAACAAAATATATTTTAGCCAACTGTTCACACAAACTTCTGATAAAGGTAGAAATAAAGATTTAAATAGAGAGAAAATGGTGAAGTACTGAAACTGGCTGCAAATAGTGAAAACTATACATTCCTTTTGGTCTCTAAGACTAGATAAAAAATAGGAGACATACTCATTTTTTTCAGCCAATTATTCTTTAACATTGTCTATTTGACAACCTGTCAGGTATGCTGGATTGCTTTTCTATCTGTTCTGGCATAAAAAGCAAATGCTGACACAGGCTAAGTGTTTGCTTTAGATAATTATAAACAATCAGATCCAGACTAAGGATCTGCTTAAGATAAATATAAGCAGTCAGATCCTCTGGCTTGCTGCCGCACCTTCTGTCTTTACAGTTTCACAGATAAGATTCTGGCATTTTCTGAACATAAAGTAATAATCACTTGAATACCTCCTCTCTACATCCCACACAATTCTCACAGGTTTCATAGCTACATGATCTCCTACCACCCATTTTAATACTGGTTTTCTCTTCTCTGCCCCAGCCTAGGTAATACTACCTCTTTCACTTTTTTTTTGGTCTCGTGGATTTACTTAATTTATTTAATTGGTAGTCCACCTGGCATTCTAGAAGCATTGCCTGTTTACGGGACTTGCTCACTCATACAGTTTGCAATTGAAAACTGATAAAATCATATCTGGGATTACAGGATGGCACTTACTGGTAGCTCGCCCCTTTAACCATCTGCTCTGAATGGCCTGCAGGTCGCACATGGTTAGAATTGTTATTATTCTTCTGATACTACTGTATAAGACTCCCTGTTACTTTCTCTGTGTATGTGACACTGGTTGTCTTCCTAGGGTTATGTTTTGCTTGCGTTGTGTGGTTGTGCAGTGCTAAGATCTCTGTCTCTCAACACCAGGGTTCAGTTGTAGCCCTCCATTTCCTGTTTGGGTGCAGTTTGTACAGTTTCCCTGCGTACCCCGCTGTTTTCCTTCCACCTACCAAAACCATGCTGATTGACTGGCAATACTAAAATTGTGTCCGTACATATTGCATTAACTCTTACACCTGAGGTCATACCTCAAAATGGTCTGAGAAGGATCAGTTCACTCTGCTACTCAACAAATAAAATACAAATAATAAAATATACAGAATGCCTAGAATAGTAAGGACAAATTCTCTCTCACCCTGCATAACAGTGTCATGTTTGCTCATACTTAACCCCACATGTGACAGCTTTTTCTGAGAAGCCTTGAATGTAAGTAATTTGGAAGTTTGCATAACCAAGAAGGTTGAAAGCTACTCATCAGCTAAAAGCCAGGTACTGACTAAAAAGAGGAAACATAGAACATAATATGGGAATCTTGAATAATGGAGAAAAAAAAACAGTAGAAATGTCATTCTATTTCTTTAGTCTTTCAAATTGCTAATTAATCTATTGCACAGTAAGATGGATGAAGTAAATTGTTTGTGTTTACTTTAAAAATGGATGGAAATGCTTTAACAAGTACATGAAAAGCCTGGAAAATAGCAGAGATAATATTCACTGAAAGAAAATGCTCCAGTCTTCACACTCGAGGCATTTGACTCATATTTCACTTCAAGATTTTTTCTGCTTTCCAGAAACGCAAAAAAATGTAGTTTTAATTATTAATGGTGGATGATTACAAGGCTTTCCCCAGTCACTTTTCACCCAGCAGGAATGGTATCCATAAGCTCCTAAAGAAATCAATGCCTGGGAAATGAAAAGGCAGTCAGGACAATGCACTCTCTTATTAAACACAGTGTGACACTAATTCACACGGTGCTAATCCCCCTGGGCACAATTAAAGGCAAAAAAAGACAATGTCATATGCATGCTTGAGGAAACTCAAATTTAAGCAAAAGCCCCAGGCAATATTTCACAAGTTAACTAAATATATGTAGCAGAAGCCTATGTTGAAACAGACTCAGAAGCCACTTCTGCTTGTCATGACGTGCAGAGCTCAGCCCTTGGGAATTTAAGCTCTGCAGGTGTGTGTGCAGCCCAGAAAAGTACCGCACTAAGACCAGCTTTACAAAGAGATGTTTGGCATTTCCGCAGGATTCCATAGCATTGCCCCTATTTGTTAATGACCACAAAGGGCTCTTTCTGTAAAAGACGTACAGCTACACAAACAATCACGTAGGCAGCTGCATCTGTGTTTCTAAAGCAGGACAGCCAACCGTATGACAAAAGTTACTTAAACACAAACAGTTACTTGCAGAATGTATAAAATACAGTTAATCTACTTGTCCTGGACACTTACAAGGCCTTCTCTGTCTGCAGCCACAAGTATCTAATTGCTTACTTAGTGAGAGTGTATGGCAGTTCTAAGCACCACCGCAAGGTGACTACATTTCTGGTTTTGTTTTAAAAGTTGTCATGAAGCCTTTACCCGCCACTTGAAGATCATTTGAAACTTCTTAGTGGATATAGTCTGATGTTTTGAACCCCACTTCCCCCAAATTCTGAAACTTGGAATTAGAAGATAAAAACACATTTGGCAAAATTACTCACAGGTTCCATAGGAGGTTACTAGGCTAGCTGCCCTAGAGCCTTTACAAGCCTAGCCATGTTAATCCCAAGTATCACCATTTGCTCTTTTTGGGTAGTTCGCAGAACAAATTTATGAACAGAGTGGGTCTGTGGTCAATACCATTTACCCCTGTCCATGAAGGACATGAGTGTCACACCAGGGGCGAATTTGTGGTCTATCATCCAATTATCTAGGTTGCGTATGAATAGGGTCAGTAAGGAGCTCTGTTTTACGTGAATAGGAAGTCTATCTCAGAGACTTGGCAGTCTCTGGGAGATATATCTGTCTCTTCAGCGTGTTCTGTTAATGTCACAGGCCAGGTTGAGATCCTTAGAGTGAGTGACTCTTGTGCCATTTGACTTGCAGATGTGCAGGATTTCCATTAGGGCGGGGTCAGAGATGACCCTTTAGGCCAGTAACAAGTCATCTCTCAGCAGCCTATACGATACAGAGTAAATTGAGAGGGCTTTCAGCCTGTCCACGTAGAACATGCTTTGGAGTCCCTGTATTTTCTTAGTGAGAAACCTCTGCAGTCTCTACAGCTGCTAATGGTGAGGTGCATGCAAAAGGGTGCATTATACTCTATTACTGGCATGATGAGGGTTGAGTACAGTGGAGTTATAACATCCCTTGACCTGGATGCCATGAGGTGTGCCATGTAGAAGGCTTTCCTTACCACTGTGGAAACTTGGTTGTTGAAGTTCATATTGCTTCAACCTGTGTTCCCAAGTCTCGCACCACTGGGTTGGAAGTCAAGGGGTGCTGTCAATATTGTAATTTATAGGGAATTCCATTTTGCCAAAGGGAATAAAAATAATAATGCATTTTATTTTTTTTGCATTTAGTTTTAGACTATGACTTTGGCACCAATCATTTGTTTGTGTTAGCCCTTCTTGTGATATGTTGACATTGTTGGGGAACTCAATGATTGCTCCCAGTTTGCAATCAAGAGCTAACTTGGTGAGCTAGAGGTCATCTACTTTGGCCTGGACTTTTGAGAAATAGATGCCCAACATTAAAGGGCCCAGCACAGACCCTGTAGTACTCCACTGGTGACGGGTCTACTGGTGGAGGTGGAGTCATCAGTTTTGACAGAGTGTGTTCTGTTGTTGAGTCAAATGGCTACCCATCTAGTAATGTAAAGATTAATCCCCAGCTGGGAGAGTTTCTCAGTGATGCCAGAGTGGGGGATTGTGCTGAAAGAGCTGTAGCGAGGGAGCTCAGCTCCTCAGCAGACACACCTGTTTGCCTCCTTCTGTTGTTTATAAGTGATTTCCATCACAACTGCTCAGTGACAACTTGTATACTGTCATTCTGCTGTCTTTAAAAGTGGCAAAAAAATTATTAGGCTTCTATATTAACAAGTGGATTTTTATAAACTTTCTATGCTGTCACTAAACCTGAAAGCACAGGAAGTTTATACAAAAATATGTTTATTATATAGCAGTAATTAACTACTTCTGAATGAATAGAACATTTTGACAAGTTGTGAAGCTGTTCTTTGCTTTTCTTAATAGTTAGTACATGTATTTGTACTCATGACAAGTTGGAGCTCAGGGAAACTGCCCTTTTTGTCCCAACATTTTATGGCTCTGTGTAGACATGATGTGGCAGAAGCACAAGTTCTCATACACAGCCCCAGGCAGTACAAACCTTATGGAGAAGAATATAGGCTGAACGAGTGATGTTGCAAGCAGAAAATGATTGATTTCAACAATTGGCTAAGTTTCTGGTGTCATTCTAAGAGGATCCAGTATCTGTCTGCCTGGGATGACATGATTGACAGACCTCGATGCTTTGCCAGAGATGGCATGCATCTGTCACCCCTGGGCTTCCAGATACTGGCCAAGGCTCTTACCATCCCTATAGTGCTTTTTTTAGACGGTGTTCCAAAGACCAAATTACCACTGTAACAGCTATAAACAAATGCAGTCTGAGGGTCATGCTGCTCAATGCTAGAAGTCTAAATCTCAAAATGCTCTCACTCAAAACACTCCTTAAAATGGAGAACATTGACATTTGTGCTGTAACAGAGACCTGGTTCAAGGCAGCAGAAAGCACCCCTACACAACCAGGCTATAACTTATTCCACACCTTTCAGCCACAGAACTTGGACCGAAGCTCCAAAGGTGGTGGTATTTCCATATTCATAAAGGATGCACACACCTCCAGACTGGTAGTCCAACATAACGTATCAAAGATATTTCAGGTGCAGCTAACATTGGGTAAGACAGGTTGTAGCCTGCTATAGGTCCCCAACCATGTCCCAAGACTCGCACTCCACGTTCCTAAGCACCCTGGAGAATATTAGGGTCCAACCTAACACTCTCTTACTAGGCGACTTCAACTACCCCTCCATTAACTGGGTAAACTACTCATGTACCAGTACACTTGCCCAACGTTTCCTGGAGTTCATTAATTCCAATGGCCTGGACCAGCTTGTTCTTACCCCCATTAGAGGTAGCAACATCCTTGACCTGTTCATTACTAACGTTGCTCTACACCAATAGTCAGCTCCTCCCTGGTTAGATCTGACCACAAACTAATCACCTTGGAAATCCACATCCTTCCCACCCCTCACAAAGGTAACCACCATGAAAAACTTCTTCAAAGCTAACTTTGGGCTCCTAAAAACAGAGGTGGCTAACTTCACGGCACCCATGCAAATGGAGAATAGTTGTGTGACTGCAGAATCATACACCAATGCACTGTATGAACACGTACATAAATGCATGGATCTTGCCATACCCAATAGAACCAATATGCTCTCCTACAAAAATGGAAGCCAATCTGGTGTCCCCTGCCATAAACAAACTCTACAACAGAAGGAAGAAACTGATGCGGAATAAGGTGAAGTCCCAAGACTGGAAAAACTCCCTTATCAGCCTCAACAAAAAGTTGAGATCCCTCATCAAATCCTCTAAAGCTAGCTATGAAAACAGAATTGCAGCAGATAGTAAAGACAACCACAAGGCCTTCTATAGTTATGTAAAGAATCTCCACGGCAATACCCAGATTTGCTCTGAGCTACTGCACAATGGTACTTCCTATACCGAGCCAACAGGTATTGCCAGTATACTGGCCGGCAGACTCAGTGCTGACTTTACCCCCCCCCCCCCAAAAGGACCAGTCACAATACCAGTAGATTGCGATGAACCCAGTATTACTGCTGCACAGGTTAAAACAGCACTGTCCAAGGCCAAGAATACAGCTTCTATGGGACCTGACAATATCCCTGGTTGTGTTCTATATGAACTACAGAGTGAACTGGCACCTCACCTGTGTGCCCTGTTCAATCACAGCCTCACCTCAGGCTTTGTCCCTACCAAATTGCTCACTGCTACAGTCATCTCTCCATAAAGAAGGAGCAACTACAGACCCTGGGAACTACTGCCCCATTAGCATGATGAGTCTGATATGCAAAGCTATAGAACACATCATCATAGACCTAATAAACAAGGATATAGGGAATCTCCAAACTCTGGATCCCACACAGTTTGGTTTTGTGAAGAGTGGATCATGCCTGCTCAACTTGGTTGACCTCATCACCAGAGCTGTGGATGAAGGCAAGGTGGTTCATACAGCCTACCTTGATCCGGTCAAGGCTTTTGATACCATTCCCCACTCAGGAATCATAGAAAAACTCACTAAGCTTGGCATCAACCCTTATATCACTAGGTGGGTTGCAAACTGGCTTACAGATAGAACCCACAGTGTGAAAGTAGCTGACTCCAAGTCAGACTGTCGACCAGTCATGAGTGGAGTCTCACAGGGTTCAGTCCTGGGTCCTTCTCCTGTTTGCTATCTACTTCTCTGAAGTCCAGGCCAACACAAAGGGACTCTGGCTGACAAAGTTTGCAGATGATTGCAAGCTGGGAGGTATTATTAACTCCTCAAGTAATATTGACCTCCTACAGAATGGCCTCACTGAAACCAACAACTGGTGTCAGAACCATGGCCTTAAGCTCAATGCCAAAAAATGTGTCATCATCCCCTTTGGGAAAAACCTAGTTTCCATGAATTACCACATTGACGGTAGTCTACTGAACACAGAAAGTGATATAAGAGATCTGGGAATACAAGCTGACAGCAACCTCTCTTTGGATCACCACATTGCCACTATGTCAGAAAGTCCTTCTATGTGGCACATGTCATTACTAAGGGCTTTGCATCCAGGAAGAAAGAGGTCATTGTCTCCCTCTACTCTTTCCTCATTAGACCAATCATCGAGTACAATGCCCTATTTGGCATGTCCCTCACTAGACACCTGCAACAACTGGAGAAGCCGCAAAAGTACCTCACAAAGTGGATCCTAGGCCTTAAACATTTGTCCTATATGGACAGACTCAAAAAATTCCAACTATTCTCTGTCTCATATCGCCTACTTAGAGGCGATCTCTGCTTGACTTACAAAGCAATGTCTGACCCAGCTCTGTTAGAAAATGCTGCATCTAAAGAAATCCCAATCCCTCTGCACCACACGCTCCAGAGGCCTCAACCTCATTACCACAGTCAACAGAACATGCTGGACGGACAGGTTCATAACCCAGAGACTGCCCATGCTATGGAATAGACTTCTCATGCATGTCAAGCAGAGCACCTCACGGGCCCTCTTCAAGAGAAATCTTGATGAGTGGATGGGAAATAGAAAATTCACCCCGGGGATCACTCCAGTGGCTCTACTCGACAGAGTCACTAGGAACTAAGGTCGGGTGACACAATGCCAGGGTAATCCTATGGGCTAGGCTTGTAAAGGCTCCAGGGCCATTAGTCTAGTACACACCTATGAAACTATGAACCTATAAGAAGGTGGAACATAATATAAATCTTTATGTATCAACTAATGTAAGATGTTTCTTTTTTTTTCTACTAACCTTTTTGTTCCAATCAAACACTTCTGTACTTAGCTGTGTACTTTCTTGTTTCTCCATATGTCTCCTGAACCCTTTCTACACTCACATTTTTCCTAAACCAAGGCAAGGAATTGATGTTTTTCCTTGTACCATGACTGAAATGTTTTTGTTATGACAAAGCCTGTTTAATGGGTTCTAGAAGTAACATATTTTATGATGCTGGCATTTGGAAATGCTCTTATAAAGCACGTCTGTTGGTTTTTGTCTCTGATTGCCCTGTGCTTTTATTCTAAGGCATAGTAACATGGCTAGTAGTTGTTGCTTTAACCATCAGTTAAGTGATAAAAGGCATAAATGTGAACATTTAAGAACTATTTTTATTCTATATTAGTCATTAGATTACATAATCTGAAGGCATGACAAGGTCTGAAAATGCAAATGACTTGAGGACGTGTTCATTCACTGTGGTCTGAAGTTTTAAAACAAATGTCGTACTTATTTTAATGTGCAACTATTTCTGCTGAAATAATGGTTTTAATACCTGTGTTCCTTCAGGATTTTTAAATTGCTGAGAACAGGCACAAAAAGTAATTTCATGGTATTTTGTTTTCACAGTAAAAGTCCTTTAGAAATATGAATGAGTGAATAAGCAAAATCTAGGGGTTAATTAATGTTGTTTGGCTACGAAACGTATTCCTCCCCCTTTTCAAGTACCGTCTGCAGAAAGGTTTGAAATAGTTTTAGAACTAAATCTGTACAACTTTTTTTTTTTTTTATTGGGGTAACAAGAAATCTTGGAAAAGTGAAATACTTATTTTTTCTTTACTTCAGAAATGATGGTCAGCGGCAATTGGTTTCTTACAGACAGGTAGAAAATAAACGTTTCAACAGGTGTTAATTGCTTGCAATACCATTCCAACATGTTAAATTATTCAAATGCTTTAATACATTATCCAAACTCCAAGGGAACTGCAGTAGTAGATAAAATCAGTGGGAACAGATGAATGAGAAATTTACGCAGTCCAGAAGAGATAGTGATGATGGGGTTCAGGACCAGCTTGAGCTGACAACAATCATTTGTCCTCTGATGCAAAGTCTGTACTAGCTAGACTTTATCACTTAACTCCAAAAACGCTATCTTATGTTAAGTGTTTGCAGTGTATAATCTATCATTTTTATGATAGGAAAATAACTGGCTCGGTCAGGAACATTTTTGTTTGACTTCAGACTGTCTACAATTGTCAGTATAAAACATTTATAAGCAATAAGACAGTGTTTTACAATGTCAAAGATTCAAAGCAATTTGCAGGCTAAACTTGTCTGAGTAGAGCATCAGGCATGTGGTGCAACTAGGGTTTATTCTAGTTATTTTTCAGATTTCGTGACTAAAAGGTTTTTGAGGTAAGTAGACATATCTACCACAAGAAGAGCATCTAACTTGGGGATGGCAACTGGCAAATCTAAAGATTCTGCAAAATATTGGTCTTTTGGGAAACAAAATAGAGGGTAAAGGTTTTGTATGTTTTTTTTATGTCAAGTGCAGATGCTGGTTTCTGAGTTGTAACTGCTACGGCTATACTGATGTTTCTCAGACAGTGAATATGTGAGACCCTCTACCTTCCTCAGTAATCATATATCTCATTTTCAGACACACACACACACACACACACACACACACACACACACACACACACACACACACACACACACACACACACACTGGTTAAGTTTCTGTGCATCTTTCTCTGGTTTGAATGAGGTATTCTCACAGGCATCCAGGAATCATGACCAAAATATAATACACAAGGCTCAGACAACTTGAAATTACATCTAGACCCATTAAGGACCATAATGGATTTCATCAAATAGCTTTCATCCTCAGGTGCTAAACATCACAGTTTTGTGCATACATTGAAAGTCTGGTTCTAAGCCCTCTATTTTGGATTTTTGCTTTCATATTTGGCAGAAGCACACCAGATGTACACTCTCACTAGGCCTCTACCCGGAGCATGAAGCAGTCCTACACTTATGTACTGAAGCATGAAGCAGTCCTACACTTATGTACTGAAGCATGAAGCAGTCCTACACTTATGTACTGAAGCATGAAGCAGTCCTACACTTATGTACTGAATGTTATTTCTCTTTATAATGTCTGCAAAGTGTACCCTAGCAGAACAAGACACACTATCACATCCTAACATGTCTGGAATTTAACACGCAGTACATCTCACTCTCATTTTTCAATACCTACGTGGGAAGTAGCTCCAGTTTTGACATAACTGCATTCATCTCTCAGGTGGGAGCATGAAGAACTGGTATTCTGTTTGAATTACAAAAAATAACTTGAACTGGAATTCAAATTCATTGTTTGTGTGGGGCTCACCTCATTACACAGGTAGTTTGACCCCATATATCTCCTTATTGAAGTTATCTCCAGACTAACTGGACAACAGGGAAAGGAGAATTTTCCCTGCAGTGACCTCATCTAAAGGATACACTATGAACTCAGCAGTGTTCTTTCAGACTATTATCAGTTAAATCATGTTACCGGTGTAACCTGCTTGCAGTTAGGTGATGCTTCTTCAGGCCACTTCTTTGTCTGTAAAGTTACACTTGATAACCATTTACTGTTCCCTTGATGCTCAGCACACACCTTTACCTCCTCTTTTATATCCTCACTGATGCTGGGCCACCACACACCTTTACCTCCTCTTTTATATCCTCACTGATGCTGGGCCACCACACACCTTTACCTCCTCTTTTATATCCTCACTGATGCTGGGCCACCACACACCTTTACCTCCTCTTTTATATCCTCACTGATGCTGGGCCACCACACACCTTTACCTCCTTTTTATATCCTCACTTATGTCGGGCCACCACACACCTTTACCTCCTCTTTGATATCCTCACTGATGCTGAGCCACCACACACCTTTACCTTCATTTATATCCTCACTTATGCTGGGCCACCACACACCTTTACCTCCTTTTTATATCCTCACTTATGTCGGGCCACCACACACCTTTACCTCCTCTTTTATATCCTCACTTATGTTGGGCCACCACACACCTTTACCTTCATTTATATCCTCACTTATGCTGGGACACCACACACCTTTACCTCCTTTCTTATATCCTCACCTATGTCGGGCCACCACACACCTTTACCTCCTTTTTAATATCCTCACTTATGCTGAGTCACCACACACCTTTACATCCTTTTTATATCCTCACTTATGCTGGGCCACCACGCACCTTTACATCCTTTTTTATATCCTCACCAATGTTGGGCCACCACACACCTTTATGTCCTTTTTTATATCCTCACTTATGCTGGGCCACCACACACCTTTACCTCCTTTTTAATATCCTCACTTATGCTGGGCCACCACACACCTTTACCTCCTTTTTAATATCCTCACTTATGCTGGGCCACCACACACCTTTACCTCCTTTTTTATATCCTCACTTATACTGGGCCAACACACACCTTTACATCCTTTTTTATATCCTCACCTATGTTGGGCCACCACACACCTTTACCTCCTTTTTAATATCCTCACTTATGCTGGGCCACCACACACCTTTACCTCCTTTTTTATATCCTCACTTATGCTGGGCCACCACACACCTTTACGTCCTTTTTTATATCCTCACCAATGTTGGGCCACCACACACCTTTACGTCCTTTTTTATATCCTCACTAATACTGGGCCACCATACACCTTTACCTCCTTTTTTATATCCTCACTTATGCTGGGCCACCACACATCTTTACCTCCTTTTTTATATCCTCACCAATGTTGGGCCACCACACACCTTTACGTCCTTTTTTATATCCTCACCAATGTTGGGCCACCACACACCTTTACGTCCTTTTTTATATCCTCACTTATGCTGGGCCACCACACACCTTTACCTCCTTTTTTATATCCTCACTTATGCTGGGCCACCACACACCTTTACATCCTTTTTATATCCTCACTTATACTGGGCCACCACACACATGGGCTGGCTAAGTCCTTCATTCTGGATATTCCAGGATCAGCTTGATGTAGCATTTTTACTATTACATAATGATTCATGACCCACAACTCCCCTACAATTCACAAACATCCCTGATGCTTGCAGCTTACCTTATGGAATTGTGTAGCTTAAAATTTAACTCTTTACTTTAGGCCAAACTTTCAAAATATATTCATGCACGTGTTACAGGACTGCATCTGCACCAGTTCAATGTTTAATTTGCTCCACTTGCATCGGCGCATTGGCTATAAATCTAGCATCAGTATTTGATCAACTATGTCTAGGTCAATAAGTTTTTCTGGATGAGGAAATTGACTTAATACATTATGTTTAGTACATGGAGCTGATCTGGGTTTGCAATATCTAGTTTTGACATTTGTAGGAATGCTAATACCACCTGCGGTTCCTTTTTTCATATGCATTAATTTTTAGATACAATTTCTTATTTAGTATACACTTTTTAGAACTACACTGTTGTCATGTATGTGCTTGCTTTTCATGTGTTTAACTGAATTTTGTTTATTCAGCTTCATCCTAGCAAGCCTGGGTTAGTCCCTTAAACTCTGAATAAGGTTAATATTTCTCTTTGTTCTTTATAAGCAATGGTCACATAAGCAACAGCTGCTGTTTTAGATGTTCTTTCTTCCAAAATGGTTGCAAATAGGTTACTTATTTTTCCAAATTTGTGTTCCTTTGTAAAAGAAAAGTACAGTTTTGTACCTACCATAAATGTAGATGTTCGAGTGCTCACACTGCTGCAGTCATCACACTTGGGTTATCCTGCCGTTAGGCGGTCCTGCAGTCGGCCCGAGTTCCAAAGTCTGGGACTGTCTGATGGCAGGATAATCCAAGTGTGATGACTGCAGCAGTGTAACACGATGAACATCAATGCTTCCAGTATCAAGCTCATAATCAAAATGATTGTTTTCTGTCTTCATTTGTAACAGTAGCAGTTTAACCCTTTGTATATTCGTGTTAGGTACACTACATAAAGGAATGGATGCTCAATATTTCCTTTCTTAGCAAGTATATTATATGCATTGTCGGTTCTAAACCTACTTTTTTCTGACAACACATTTAAGCAGGCTTTTGCTTCGTACCTATTTCATTCATGAATATGGCACTTTTTATGCTTAAACCTCCACTGAGATGCTATTGGTTGTGCATCTAGGGACACACATCAGCTCTGTTGCAGTCTATACTCTTGGGACCATGCCCTTAAATGTTATATGCTACTACCGTTCCTGGCAATTTGTAAATTGTGTACATTTTTATTTGCTGCTTCCACCAATAAAACAAAATTTCAGGCATTTTAAAATGTTCTTTTTCCTGAGAATAACCTTGTTTTCAAGTTTTTGACACAGAGTGTTTGCTGTAATGCCTGTCCATAATTACATTCATGTATTCATTCTTCAGTATTTGTTTTGTCCTTTTCAGGGTTTTAGGGGCAGCAGACCCCATCCTTTACACTTGAAAAGTATGAAGAAAAATCCTATATGGAACTTCTGTCCAGTGCAGAATGTACAAACATTATGATTCACATGCAGCATATACACCTGTGGGCAGTTTAGAATGTTACTATGACTTTGGGATATGGAAAAAAAAAAAAAGAATCACCCGGCTATATACTTCTCAGCTGTCCAGATTTTCAGAGAATGTCAATTTTTGCCTCATATTTTTGGCATGTTTCTCCAAATATTGTGTTTTTTTGGCAAATCATTGAGGACCGAATTAGAAAATAATGACAGAAATGTGAATTTTAGACTTCATATCCTTTATAAAACTCATGCGAATGTAAATCAACTTTCTAAGTTTGTAAGAGAAACAGTTAAAAATTGTCCCTATTTTTGAGCCTTTTTCCCCTCATTCATTATGGTTTTGCCCAAATTTCCTGCTCTAAGAGGTTGAAAGAGATGCCTGGCAAAGATTCACCCAAAAATGTGGAGAATGTACTGACACTGCACAGAAAGTATTCAAGACAGGAACAGAACCAGTGAACTAAGAGATGGAAGACAGCAATGTCACCCACCGCACAGCCCTATCATAATATAATTTTCTCATATCAGTCATGTTTTCAGATAATTTTACAGTATTTTAAATTATATATATATATATATATATATATATATATATATATATATATATATATATATATATATAAACTATTTTACTAGGTTTAGGATTAAAATGATTCTGAATTAATCTTACAAGTTTTATGTAAACCTTTTTGTTTGTTTTTTTCGGGTGTCATAAAGATTTTTCATGAAAACAGTAGCTTTCATTTTTACTCATAAGGAAAAAATGTCCCCTTTTCAGTATTCATTTGTGATCTTATTAGTTTAACAATTTTGTTTCAGTTCTTTGCAATATTTCTTTGAGTACAGGAGTTTTTTTTATACAAATACAATCAAAATCCTATAAGTTACCATGTGTTTCTTTTGTTCAGCTTCCTTAGATACAAGTACTGAAATTTTATAAATGTTGTAGTCCTCAAAAGCATAATAAATGTGTCACAATTTAGAATAAAAAATCCAAATACCTCAAATGATTTAAAAGCTATAATAAGTAATCCAAACTCCATAAAAACAACAATAGCTAAAATCAGTTGGAAATGTTAACAGGCTCAGAAGTAGCTTGAACTAAACAATAATTGGCTACACTACATAGTGGAGTTTTTATTTGTATACCAACCAAGCTTAAGTTCTGTATACCTAGTGCAGTAAACAGGGATTGCCTTTTGATAGATATATATATATTTTTACAATTGTTTTACCATAAAATTGACTAAATGCTAAAAAGTCAGTGATGAATTCTAATGGAGATAGTACAGTAAATGCTATAAGAGATAAACATAATGTTAAACCATTAATAAACCTTTACAGTTTCACAGTATGCCATATAAAATATATCTATGTTTAGTGTTTCTTTTAGGATGAATGATCAGCCCAGAGATGATATGTCAGTGACCTTAATTTTCCAAGTCTTAACATTTACTAGACTTACAGGAGCTTATAAGAAGCTGAATTCTTAAGAAGGGTCACCAGTGACACATGGAGTACGGTCATGCCTGAAATTGTAAGAAACAGCTCAAGGCAATTTCTTTGGCTGCAAGCAGCAGATATTTCACTTGTACACAAGGAGGAGTTAGTTTATTATATTCACTGTGCTATCCACACAAACACATTCATAAATCATTGGCAGAACATTCCAAAGACATCCTAGTAATGACATGAGCTGGGAATTGTAATGGTGCTGATAAGACAGTTGATGACTGCAACTGTTATCACAGTGGTGTAGCATCCAGTTTCTTTCTCCTTCTTGAGACCGGACATACCTTGATACAGCCCTATGTAATATAAGGACAGTGCTCTCTAGAAAGAAACATTTGACTGGTCTACTCCAGATTTTGGCTAGGAACTCAGCACTGCTTGACTTTGCCTTCCAGTCAAAGGAAAGAATGGCATGAGTCTATCATTCTCCCGGTATTGAAATCTTGCTCACCTGTGTCTTAATAGCTGCCTTATCAGTGCTGTTATTCAGACACATTAGCTCTTGGGACAGATAAATGTGATTCCCAGCATGTTTGAGTGTGTAACAAAGCTACTTTGACTTGCAGAAGACATATTTTACTTCCATGTTCAAAACATATTTAAAAGGTGCAGATTGCATGTTAAACTTGTTCCAGTCACATAAAGGTTTAACATAAATGGAAGATGTTGTACAGAATATTTAATATATTTAATGTTTACATGTAAAATGCATACATGTTTACTAGCTTCTTCCTAAAAATGGTAGCACAACGTGGCTGACCTGATTCCTCCACCCCTGGCTCCACTCCTCATTTCTGACATACCACTCTGCGCATCCTTTAATGTGCAGACAGCCATGCTGCGAGACAGGTCACATTGTCACTAATATTCTTGGCTCTGGATTTCAGTGTTGTTGTTTCCTGTTTTAGATTACTACATACCTCTCTCAACCTCTTATAGCAAGAAATCTGGACAAAGCCATAAATAATTGGGGGGGGGGGGGGCAAAGGCCCAAAAACAGGGACAATTTTTAAATATTGCTCTTACAAACTTAGGTTTTGTGCTTGCATGGATTTTCTGAAGGGTATGAAGTCTGAAACTCTGTCATTATTTTCTGGCTTCAGTACTTAGTGACTTGCAAACAATTTGCTGGAAAATGACAATTATATGAAAAACAGACCAAAAATATGAGATAAAAAAATCTGGACATTATGCAAAAATCGGTACAGTTGAGAGGTACTACAAACTAAGGTGGATAGCTGAATTTCATATATCAGATGCTTTCTGTCATTCAACAAAGTGCAGATTAGCTAAGTAATGGAACTGTTTGGACTGCTAAATTTTGCATCCAGAATAGTGGTCATAGGTAGAACATTTTCCAGATCTTTGACAAATTTACTTCAAGGGGCCACCAGAAGCACTATAGAGTCAGGGCTAACAGTCCTCTGCCTTTGGTCCATTGTCTTAAAATATTTTCATGGTTGAGCTTTTTGGCAGGAGGATTGGGATTTCTTGCAGCTGTTCACAGATGCCTCTGGGGGTTGGCTGAGTATGGGAGCTTATTTCCAAGGAAAGTGGTTCTCTGCACCTTGGCCTTCTTCTTGGACTTCTGAAAGGAAGAAAGACATTGCCTTCCTTGAGTTCATGCCTGTTTTGGTGGTTATATTGAGGTGGCAAGATTGATTAAATAAAAAGAAATTGATATTTCACATTGATATCCAGGTTGTTGTGTATGTGCTTTCAAAAAAGATGTGAAGACCACCTTGGATCCGATCTATTTTGTGGTTATTGGTTATTCAAAGTTTGTAGATTAATTTATGTTTTTCTGCTGAATATATTCCAGGGTCTTACATTGTGTTGGCTGGTAGCCTCTTTTGTTTTCAGGCATGCAAGATTCTGTAGCTAACTTCACAGCTGGAACATTTGTTCACCTCAGTAACAGGCCACCTTTGGATGCCTGGAGAGGAAGGGCTCCCAACACTAAAAGAGCTCTTGAAGCTGCTATTAGGTCTTTCAGTTGTTTTTATCATAATCTTCCTAAACCAGAGAGGCAGTGGTCACCATAATTAATAGTTTGATACTTAACAGTCACATTGGGCTAAGAAAGAGAAACCTGGGACTTATCTCTTCCATATTTCTGGATCTGTCCAAAGCCTTTGATACTGTCTCACATAGCAAACTCCTTCAATAACTGCTCCATATTGGCCTATCCCCTCCTTCACTTTAGTGGTTTAAAAGCTACCTAGACAGCAAACTGTTAAAGGGCAGCATACTTACTTACTTACTTTACCTCCCTGTTACCACTGGTGTACCCCAAGGCTCATTTCTTGATCCCCTGCAGACCTTTCAACTGTCCTATTTTGCAGAGATGTTTCTCAAAGTTTAATTCCATTCCATTTAAAATTGTCCCTAATTTGAGGCCTATTTCCTAATTATTTTTTACCGTGTTCCAAATTCTGTTGATAAATGTTGATAGCTCTGATCCACTGCTCTTTAACATTTTCACTAATGACCTCTATATGTCTTCTAGGCAAGCATCACTTATACAGTATGCTGATGATTCAACACTAATACGCTCATCTAACACTCTGGTGCATCTTCTTTAAATCAAATGAGATGTCTTCACCTCTGTTGAAAATGTTCACAATGCCCAATTATTATTCAATTTCAGATAAATAAAATACTCCTATTCCTCCCCAAAGCACACCTGAAAGACAAATCCAGCTTCAAAATCTTTTCACTAACAATATAGATATAGAAACTGTATCCCATACAAAATTACTTAGTGTGACAGTTGACGACAACCTCAGATTTGATCTCCACATTCAACAGAAACTTGGCATGCTTTACAGATATAAAAACTGTTTTACTAACTCTGCTAAAAACACTCTAGCAACCACTTACCACATCCTTCACTCTTACATAGTGCTTCTATACTTACCAACTTGCAGGTATCTGTTAAACTAAACTTGAAATATGCTACAACAAAGTTGCTAAATTTGCTGCCAATAAACAATATTCAGTCTCAGTACTCATTACATCAGTCTTTCTTGCCACGTGGTGCCCGAAGCAGAAGCAGTTCACAAGTGCCAGTCGACCGACTCCTGAAATTTTCATTTTCAAGTTTCAGAACTGAAGTCTTTGAAAAAAGCTAACTACCCCATTGGGGATCCTTTTTCTTGTTCTTAACCAATGTCAGTAAAAGTTAACAATTGTCTTACCTGTGGAAAGCAAATACCTCATAAAGATTTTCATTCGTACTGCATTCCTTGCTTAGGCTCAGACCACGACGTCCTTCGCTGTCGGTTTTGTGCCTTATTCAACCCTCGAACTATTCATCATTGGTATATTTTTGCAGCAAATTATTTTGGTACTCGGTTTAACTATCCAGAAATGGCTTCGGTAAGCCATCTGACTACAGATATTATGAAAAAACGTAAGGATAAAGACAGAGACAGACCACATAGGTCCAAACCTGCTGACGATGCTTCCATTAAGCTAGTCGCTAGTTCACCGGTACTCAGTGAGGAGCTTTCGCATCCCCTGATACCCGCTACATCAGATTCGCGGGCCTCTACTGAGACCGATTCGGAGTCCGGTATGCCACGAGATGCTTCTTCGAGTATGGAACCTGCGGATGTCTCTACCTTGGATGGGTCCGGAGCCACTGTGCAGGCACCAGCTTCTTAGGGTGTATTCAGGCCTACAGATTTGCATTTTAAAATGACGCCATCTTCTTCATCAAAGCCTAAAACTTGGCCCACAACTAGAAAACTGACATCCAAACTGTATGGTCAGGCACATATGCCTAAAAAAACAAATGCTTAGAAAGTCAAAAGACCTTATTACTTTAATTAGGGGAAGCCAGCCTTCCCCCTCTAAGAGACCTAGAACTGATTTTTCTTCTGATTCTTCTGATCAGGATTATGAAATTTCTGTTTCTTCTGATTATCAGGATTTGCCCTTATCTACCTATGAGGATTTTGATGCAGAGGATTCGATTCCCTCTGCTTCCATTCCAAAAGATTTTTCTTTTGGTGAAACCTTGCAAACTCTTAGGGAGCATTTCTGCTGGGAAAGCCAGGATTACTCTGACTTCAAAAAGAGGCTTAGGGAATTCTTACTCCTCCCTCAACATAGGCCTTTAGCTATCCCTCCTGTTCTGGACATTATAGATGATGCCTTCTTGGAATCTAGCCTGGCCCCAGACACTTTACCTCCAGCTCCCAGAAAACCTGACAGGGATTACAGAGTACCTGACTCTCACAAGTTCCTCTTCAAGAATCCTACTGCGGATCCAGAGACCATTTCCCAAGGACCAAAGGGCATTAAGGCTACTGCTGCCAAAAACCCTACCCCCTCTGATAGAGATTCCAGGGTCTTGGACAGATGGGGTAAAAAGGTATACACTTCTGCTACTTTCGCCATTAAGGCCTTAAATTGCCAGTTTCATATGTTAAAGTATCAGCAGCATATTATGGGACTACTTAAACAGAAAATGATGTTGATTCCTGACTGTGCTGAACATATAGAATTACAGGATGTAATGCATTCTGCTGAACAAGTTGGTAAACATCCTTTGCAATGTGGTTTTGACTCTTTAGAAGCATCTGGCAGGGCTGCTGTCACTGGGTCTGTACTTAGAAGGCATGCTTGGCTTAACGAGAAAAATTTGCCAGATCATGTTAAAGCTAAATTATTGGATGCTCCCTTAAACCAAGACCGCCTGTTTGGCAACAAGGCAGAAGAAGTCCTTAAAAAGATGGAGGAAAAAGCTAAATATATGCAAACTGTTAAAGATTTCCTGCAAGTACAGCCTCCCAGATTTAGTAGACATTGGCCTTCTAAGAATTGGTCCTTTCTAGTCTCTTCCAGGCCTTCTCAGTCCAAACCCAGGAACAGCAGACCACCTAGGTTACAGTCTCAGGCTGCACACAAGCCTAATCAGTCCGGGGCTCCCACTTCCAAAGCTGGAAGTAGTAAGACACCCTCTATGAAAAAAATGTCACAATGACTTAACCTTAACCCTTCCAAGCACTGCTCAACTGCCTGTTCCCTTAGGAGGAAAGCTCGCCCTGCATACAAAAAACTGGGAACTCATTACCCAGGACAAAAGGGTTTTAAATATAGTTTTCCAAGGATACAGATTCCACTTCCATACCTTACCAACCCCAAACGGTTGGCCAGACCTATCCACAAATCAGTGGGCAGAGAATCAACAGCAGGTTGTCGCTCTTCTAAGTATCAGGGCTATTCAACCTGTCCCAGCAGAAGAAAGGGGACGAGGTTTTTACTCAAGACCTTTCCTGGTACCCAGAAAAACACCTTTTAGCTAATCCCAAAATTCAAAATGCTTACAGTTCAACAGCTGCTTCCTATGCTAGGCAAAGATGCCTGGTTGGCAGTCTTAGGCTTAAAGGAAGCTTACCTGCACATTCCAATAAGAGAGTCTTGCAGGAAATACCTATGCTTCAGAGCAGGCTCCATGCACTATCAGTTCTCTGCACTTCCCTTTGGCTTACCTACTGAGCTCAGGGTATTCACAAAGTGTCTAGCTCCAGCCATTGAATTTTGCAGGCAGAGAAATTCTCAAATATACCCATACCTGGACGATTGTCTAATTCAGGCAGAAAGCTAAGACATGCTATTAAAACATCTGACATTTGTAAAGAAACTTCTAAACTCGCTAGGGTACACCATAAATGAAAAGAAATCTCATCTGGTACCCTGCCAACAGATTGTATTCCTGGGAGCAAGCTTGAACACAACTTCCCGGATGGCCTACCTCACGCCAGAGAAACAAGTTTATTTGACAGCCTACTTCAAACTACTGGCCACAAAGACCCAGCTATCTGCAAGGAAGATTCTGCAAGCCCAGGGTTTCATGGCCTCTTGCATTCTACTAATTCCATATGCAAGACTGCATATGAGGAAACTACAATGGTATCTAAAAAGCCTATGGTGCCAACATTCACAGGACCTGGAAACAATGATTCCTATTCAGTCCTTGTATAAAGACAGAGTTCCTTTGGTGGGCAGAGGCCTGCCACCTCAACAAGGGGCTACCTTTCAATCTACCCCCTGCCACCCAAACCCTAACAACAGACGCATCAGACTATGCATGGGGGGCTCACTTGGCAGGGCAGTGCATTCAGAGCAAATGGAACCGGAGTCAGATGCACCTGCATATCAACCAAAAAGAAATGTTAGCTGTACAGAATTCCCTGACAGCATTCAAGGACCACATCCTTCCAGGACAATTATTGGTAAAGACAGACAACACCACAGTTATGTGATACATAAACAAGCAGGGGGGAACCCACTCGTACCCTCTTTGCAGACTAGCCATGGCTATGTGGAACACAGCCTTGAGCTACCAAGTGCACCTACAAGCTCAATTCCTGCCAGGCAAGCTAAATTCACTGGCAGACGACCTAAGCAGAAATCTCATGGACCCACACGAATGGAAACTGGAACCAAAAATATTCAACCTCTTGAGCAACAAATGGGGGACTCCAGTGATAGACCTGTTTGCCTCCCCCCAGAACTACCAATTGGACAAATTCTGCACAAGGACTCCCCACAGTCAAGCTTGAACAGTGGATGCCCTGTCCTTCACCCGGGAAAGCCTCTCAGTTTATGCCTTTCCCCCTCTGCCTTTCCTCTTGAAGGTTCTGCTAAAGATCAAACAGGACAAACCAAGGACAATTCTTATTGCACCAGACTGGCCTCCCCAGCACTGGTACCCCCTCTTGCGCAGCATGATACTGCTGGATCCATGGCACTTACCTTGGACACCTTCCCTGCTGTCCCAGCAGGCAGGCCAGATTCTGCACTCTCAGCTTCAAACCCTGAACCTTGCAGCTTGGATAATTCCTTGAGCTCTCCAATAGCATCCATCAGTAAGCAGGTGCTAGAGGTAATTCTGGAAGCAAGGTGACCTAGTGCTAGAAAATCCTATGCTGAAAAGTGGAAAAGATACTGTTCCTGGAGCCAGACCCAGGGTATGGGCACTACGGTGACCAGTTTACCTCATATTCTTCAGTACTTAACAAAAATGCTCCACAAGGGCTTATTCTTCTCGTCAATCAAAATTCATGCCTCTGCAATTTAAGCACATTATAATACTGAACTACCCCTCTTCTCACACCCCCATTAAAGCAATTCCTCAGAGGGGCTAAAAATTTAAGACCCCCCAGGTGAGCCCCTACTCCAGCCTGGGATCTTAACTTTGTATTGAAAAGCTCACTCTCCCTCCATTTGAACCAGCTGCAACTGCAGAGTTGAAATTCCTTTCTTGGAAAACAGCCTTCCTTCTAGCCATCACTTCAGCAAGAAGAATGTCTGAATTACAGGTCCTCATGGCAGTGGAGCCCTTCATTATCTTCCATGCAGACAGGGTTTCCCTCAGGACCAATCCTTCCTTTATGTCCAAGGTGGTGTCTAGTGTGGCCCTAAATCAGTCCATTCATTTGCCTACCTTTTTTCCTAATCCACAAAACAATGTTGAACGAATTCTGCACTCTTTGGATGTGCACAGACTACTTAGATTTTATTTGGACAGGACTAAGCCTCTCAGAAAATCTGAACAGCTGCTAGTTGGCTTTGCTGCAGGGGCAGAGGGGAAGGCCACTTCAAAGCAAACCTTTTCTAAATGGATAGCCCATTGCATTCATTTCTGCTATAAGCACCATGGAAAACCTACCCCACAGGGGATAAGATCACATTCCACCAGGGCTGCATCTACCTCTACAGCCTTTCTCAGAGGGGTCCCTACCAGGGACATCCTAGAAGCTGCTACCTGGAGCTCTGTTCATACCTTCACCAAGCATTACCACATGCCTATTTTTTCTAAATCCAGAGCTGGTTTTGCAGGGCTTAATAGCTGATCCTAATGCTCTCTAACTTCCTCCTTCCTTCCTTAGCTTTGGGAATCAACCCGAATGTAATGACTGCAACAGTGAAACATGAAGAACATAGTACGGTTGTGTACACTTACCATAAATGTAGATGTTCGAGTGTATTCACTGTTGCAGTCCTGGTTACCCTCCCTCCAGCCCCATGACTTCTCTTGGCTCTACCTTTCCTTCTTGTTGGGTGTATTTGAGCTTTCTGGTGTATTTGCTTTTTGTTGGAGGTGTAACATAACATATAATTGCTTCCCATTATGGGGGCACCTGACATCTGGGGCAAGAAAAACTGATGTAATGGCATCGGCTGCATGTTTTATACCCCTGATGACCTGACATCATGGAAGAAGGGACAGCATCTGATGCAGGAATCCAAGACTCTGGTATTCAGGCTGGCTGAGGGCTACCTGCAGGCAGATAACCCAAATGTAATGACTGCAACAGTGAAACATGAAAAACATCAAGCTGACATGAGAGTCAGCCTAGTGGCAGTCACTGGGTGGCCAGTTCAAGCTGCAAGATGGTGGTAAAGACTGGTCTTTCAATGGTGCATCTGGACAGTTGTCAGTTTGGCCAAGTGGGGAGTATGAATATGCCACTCATTTTGGTATAGGACAGCCAGAACAGATTTGGTGATCTTTGATGTTTTTTAGTTGACAGGGTTGTTCTTTAAATTATTTTAAAAAGATTAGTTTAATTTATGATAAATTGATGTGTTTCATAAATAAACTGATCGCAATATCAGCAAGTGTTCTTTTCTTATTTGAATAAAAACAGGACATGGGAACAGTCCTGCAATTTGCATCGAGTACAAACACAGAATGTATTACAAACATGTGAGTGGCTGGTCTGCTGATTTACAGTTAGTCAGGTAACACAGATCCATTTTCATTGATTAAAACTTTAATCCTCTAGAATTCCTCTTCCTATATCTAGTTTCAGAATGTAAGTGTACTGGAACTACGGAGTAATAAATAAAACATAATGATAAAAGTACAGGCAGCAGATATAAGGCAAGTTGAATGCTGTGCAGTTACTAAAATATGCTATAATGTAAAAACTCATGTTTTCAGTGAGTCTGTAGTCAAAAGTACAGAAAATTTACAAATTTCCTAGCATAAAATATTGTCATTATAAAACAAACTGCATAATTCTTAAGCACAGGCACAAAAATGTAGGAAGTGGGTAGGCAAATACTTTGACTGTCAAGCCATACTTATAAGCAGAGGCAACAAACAGACGTGTGTTCCCCAAGTTATTTTGTCCTTATTATATGTTTTCTGTCTTTATGTCACACCATTTGCCTAAACTACATCCACTTTACTGGATAGTACTATTTGCTCCCTCTTCAACTTTATTGGGCAATACTACTGTTCTCTTTCCTCATCATATTTCTGTTTTCTTTTATCTTTCTATAAAGACCTTTTACTTTCATATATAACATAAGAACAAATTAAGTAAATTTACTTTGTTCTTTATCTTTTGTTAAAAACTTTTCTTGTACCCTACCATGCCATAGTTTTTATGTCATATCTTTTACTACTGTTGTACAATGTTTTATCTTTCTCAGCTACCTAGTCAGTCCTGGGTTGTACCTGAAAAGGGTTTTTGGAACAATGTGCGTACCTGGTTAAGAAATGCATAATAAGTAAATAAACCAACTTCTGCATGCAACTGTGACAAGGGTACACAGGGATCATCCATAACTTACATTTACAGTGTCTGTAAATGAAACCTCACAGAACCTTAGTTTTCACAAAGGCCCCACTGAATTATCTTCTAATTCTATCAGACACGTGGCCATACATCTTTATAGCTAATGAGCTAGCTGCAGTGAATAGTGTGTTCTCTGGTGCACAGAAATTCTAGAGAAATCATTCTGAATAGAAATCTCATGGAGGTTAGACGACCACTACTGTCTCTGCGTGTCATTTATTAAGTCTCCTGGCATAACGTGATGTAATTCTTTAAGCAGCCAATGCGCTTTATTTATAAATTTGGGCCTTATCTCCATGGACAATCAAGCTTTCTTCCCTTATTAATTTCTTAATTTCCCAATCCCCCAGTTTCCAAAGATATAAGAAGGGCAGGCAAGTAACAGAGATCAAGACCATCATATTTCCCCATTCATCAGTAGTTAGAAGATTTTTCTGAATGCACCTAACCCTCTCCCATTGACTGAAAAGTGTGTTGCAATGCCTACTTTGCTCAACTGCTGGAGGTGTACACTTCTGCACAGTTGATATGTTTGCCAGAACCTCCAAATTCCCTAAATTAGGCTTTAGTGCACAAACAATGCCTTCTCAGTCCTTGGTCCCAACATGTGGGGATCTCTCCCCTCTTTTCTTAATGATCATTCCTCTTAACCTAATTTCCAATCAGAATGAAGGCACATTATACAACTCATGGAAAATGCAAATACTTTCTCTCTGTCTCTGGTCATATAACTTAACCTCTTCCTACCCTACTCGCCTGTGCATAACTTGCTTGGACTTTACTTTTCATTGTGATACTTTCTTCAGCACCGACTCTGATACCCACTCTGTATATAATGCATGTGTATATATTGTGTTTTTTCAGTCACTCTGTATATGCCGTTACATGATATGTGTTTGCCCTTAGGTCCAATGGGATTGGTACTCCACTTCAGTTAATAATTTGAAAATATATAAAAATGAACTAAATCATGTTGTCCTCATCACACTCTCTAGTTATCTACAGCATGACCTGTATTTCTGCGTTTTTCACGTAGATGGCACTCCTGTGCCACATTCCACACCTGGTTGGGATCAGTAAACTATTGTTGGCTGCTTATTGCCATCCCTGATCATAACTGGTGCTCATCAGGAATCTGTCTTTGGTTCACTTCTTTCCTCTGTTTTTTTGTTTTTTTAAATAGTGTCTTCTCAATGTGTCCCTTCAAGAATTCACAAGGTTAATGAGATTGCACTGCTTCACTGATCCAAATCTGTTCCTGCTGTCACAGTTCAAATGCAAAACATTAATACAATGATGCAAACCTATTTACATATATGGTTGGGAGGGTGACCTAATGGTTAAGGTGTTTGCCTTACAAGCACAAGGTCCAGGGTTTGAGTCTCACAAGGGATAATTGGCTAGGCTTAAAATGGCTCACAAGGGCAGTTAGCTTAGTAGTAATCTATGAACCTATGAACATGAATCTGGGTTTCTCAACAGCAATAAAGTCAAGGCCATGATATTTCAATGCGGTAATTCAACCCACTCTGTCCGTTCTCATTTAGAGCTGCTATCTATAAGGGAGTGTAAGCTAGTAAGCAGTTCGATAAAGAAGAAGTGCCCACTAGAGTTGACCAGTACAGTGAAGTTCTTAGTCATCTCTGTGGATGTAAAAATTTATTTTGATCAACGCATTGACAAGGGACTGCTTCGCAACAATTAGGACAACAGACTGCTTTTTATTTAGAGTCAAACATTTATTTATTTATTTATTTATTTATCCTCTGTTGATCAAATTAGTCCTACTAGGCTAGTAGTTTCTTTTATGGTGAGACCCAAGTCGGCATTTATACTACTAGGTACAATTTGACCAGTGCAACAGATCCTACTCTTTTCCGAAAGTGAGGAGACACTAGTATGCTGCTACACTTCTGGTTTCCATTCTGGGCATGAAGGCAGCTCAGAAAAACTGGAAGAAAGATGGAGACAGTGAGTGTTTGTACTGGACTGGCAAGTGGCAGAAGGTCTTGCAAATGAGTTTGCATAAGGAAACAGAGTCTGAAACTGGTGTTTTTCAGAGTGGAATCAAAGGTGAAGGATCAGTTGAATTGCTAAGGAAGGAGAAGGTAGCTGAAGTGAAGGAGGATGGTGGAATGAACCTAATCAAACCTTCGTGAGATTCAAAGTACTTGTTCCAAAAAAGATCTGTTGTCTGGGTCCAAGTTGGTGTGTGTAGCTACAACCCTTCAATCAGGGTGGTTGCAGGATAATAATTTAAAAGAAATAGTAATGCAGAGTGAAGCAGAGAGTGAAGCAGCAGTCTCATGGGGGGATATTATGGACAGGATTCAGAAAGAAGAGGTGAGAGAAATTGTAGGAGAAAGAAAGATAGTCATATGCATTGATGGTGAATGAAAGAAAAAAGCAAGGAAAAGAAGTAACAGAGGTCCTGAAGAAGAAGCCCATTGTACGGCTTAGCAGAAAAAAAGAAAAAGAATTAGAAAGATACAAAGTGTGGTGCACAGTTATTGCACCCTTGTGGACATTACCTAACAAGGTGATATTATATTTGAGACTGGACAATACATGGAATGTTTTTTAGAAAGATTTGTAAAAAAGAAAGAATGTAGTCCATGGAACTGTTATGTGGTACAGACTTTTCACAGAGAAGCAAAAAAGAGGATTGCTATACAATTTAAAACTGAAGTAGTTAAGGAAGCATTAAAAGACTGTTTAAAAACTATTTGTAAAGAAGTGTTGGACATTACAAAAGTATATGATGAAAGAGGTCTGTTGACTGGGGGATAGGATTGTGGGATAATTTTGAAGATGGAAAACTATAATATTGTGCATATCCCGAGTATAATAAATGTGGAGGGAAATAGAGGATATGTAAGACATAAGGGACAGCCAAAAACTTGCTTTTTCATGGAAAAATTATAATTTAATAAGTAATTTTGATAAAAGGAGATGTTTTGTTTGTGGGGAACTGGGACATAAGGCAAAGAAATGTGATTTGAAGTGTAAAAAATTTGGGAAAACGGGACATGATTCAATTAACCGTGATGAACCTTTGCATGTTGAACAAAAAAAAAAACAGAGGAAAGAAAATGTGCATGATACAAAAATAATGTAGAAAATGAGTATGAAACACAGAATACTGTGCAAAAAAGATAAAAACATGATAAAAAATTAAAAAAAATGAATAACAATCAGTGCTGGAAACAAGTGAAGAGGAAGATAGTAGTTGGAAAATAGTAGGAAGTAAAACAAATTTAATAGGGAGAAGGAATAGAGATAGGAAAAAATAATTTAAAAGTATAATTATGAAAGAAAATAAAAAAGATAACCATTAAGATAGAAAATAATAAAATACAAAGAATCTGAAGGCTTTATTAATAAATGTTAACATTATAAAAATGTTAAAAGAAGGCTAGATGTTGTAGAATGGGGTACACTACTTGATATGCATGTAATCATTTTAGAAGATACAAGAATTTTGATGGGAGAAGAAAGGAAGCAGATGGAAAATGTATGGCATGGGAAGATTGTATGGAACACCAGGAAAGATATATGTTCAAGAATTGCTGTGCTGTGTAATGAAATGAGTGGATTTTAGATTATACCTTAGTTGAGGTGGGTAGAATAACAGTGATAGATATAAAATATAAAACAGATGTGTATAGAATCATTACAATATATTCATATGTCACAAAAAATGGAAGCGAAGAAATATTTTTAAAAAGTCCTAAACTATGTAGGAATGAATATGGAAATAACATTAATAAGAGATTTTAATTGTGATTTAAGGAAAAGGAAAAAAAGAAGAGAATGTTGTGAAGACAGTATATGAAATAATGAAAAGTAGAAAGCTATGTATATGGGGTAATGTACATTGGATTTGTAAAAGAAATGAGATCAAAACAGAGATTGATTGTTTTATAATATCTGATACTTTAAAATTTATAGAAGAAGGAACAAAGAAAACAGGTTTCTCAGATCATTTGGCTATATGGGTAGAAGTAAAAGAAAAAGAAGAATATATAAAGATAAATGTATTAAAAGATTACATGAAAAAGATTTAGGTGAAGAGGAAAGAAATGAAATGGATAGATTATGGGAAGATCATGTAGAAATGATAACATATTATGAAAACTGGACTAATTGGTGGTTACGTTTTAAAGGAAAATATAAAACGTGCATTTTAGAGTGTCAGAAAGAAAGAAAGAAAGAAAGAAAAGAAACAGGCTGTTAAGTCAGATGGTATTTAGAGACACATTATGAAATAATAATACTTTTTATGGAAAGGAGAAGGAAGTATATGAGATGAATCAAGAAAGGATAAAGAAAATGTTATATAGGCAAAGATACTTTTTTAAGGAAAAAACGAAGAAGTGGCTTCATATTTGAGTAAAATGGTAAGAAAATGAGAGAGTAATAAGAGAATTGGAAAGTAAAGAAGGAGAAAAAGTAAGTAAGCAAGAAAAATATTTGAAGTAATAGAATAATACATAAGAAACACATTCAAGAAGATTGAGACTAAAGCGATTAAAATATGGGCGGTAATAAAATTAAGCAAAGAAGAAAATGAGATTATGAAAAAATATAAGTATAGGAGAATTTGATGAAATATTAAAATATATACATATGGAGAAAGCTACAGGAATAGATGGAATTGAATATCATATGTATTACAATATGAAAGAATGGCAAAAGATATACTTTGTAGAAGTATTGAATGAACAGTTAGAAAAAGGGATAAATAAAAGGAAATTTGTATGGGGGTCATGAAATTCATATGAAAGAAAGGGAAAATGAAGATATTAGGAATTGGAGACCAATAGTGTTAAATAATACAGATTATAAATTATTAATGAAAATAACAGGTAAAAGATTAGGGAAGGGCATGGATAGGTTGATGGAGCCTATGATTTTTGGAAAAAAAAGGAAAAGGAAGTCAGGACTTAGTGTGGATATTAAGAGAGGTAATAGATGATATTAAAAATAAAACAGTGGAAACTGAAATGTTACTTGGAGAAGTGAATAAGGCATTTGATAAAATACAATATGAGGAATTGTGGAGTATATTGAAATAATATAACATAAGGGATAAAATAAAAAAAATGTTATAAGATCAGTATATGAGAATAACATTATAAAATAATGTTAAATGGGTGGTTAAGAAAATAAATAAAAATAGAATGTAGAATAAGACAAGGTTGACCTGCAAGTAGTATCTTATTTGCATTAGTTATGAATGTTATTGCAATAGCAATAAATAAGACAGTTGGAAAGTACAGTTGTGTACACTTACCATAAATGTAGATGTTAGAGTGTATTCACTGTTGCAGTTATTACATTTTGGTAATCTGCTGGCAGGTTGCCCTCAGTCGGCCTGAATTCCAAAGTCTTGGGTCCTGCGTCAGTTGCTGTCTCCTCTTCCATGATGTCAGGTCATCAGGGGTATAAAACAAGCAGCCGACGCCATTTTCTTTAGTTTTTCTTGCCCCAGATGTCAGGTGCCCCCAAAAAGGTATCAAAAATATATATATGTATAAAAACTATATATACATGCATCAGTATAAATTTTACCTTTATCTACAAGCAAATACACCATATAGGTTGTAGAAGATAGAGAAGGAAAGATAAACTTCAGAATGACAGGGGGATGGCGGGAGGGTAACCTGGACTGCAACAGTGAATGCACTCGAACATCTACATTTATGGTAAGTGTACACAACTGTACTATGTTCTTCGTGTTTCATTGTTGCAGTCATTACATTTGGGTAGAATCCCAAAGCTATGGTTGGGAGGCTGGAGCTAAACAGCATTAGGTGCGGCTATAAGGCCCTACAGAACTGCAGTGGCAAAGCCTGCCCTGGACTTAGAATAGAGAGGCAAATGATAATGCTTTGTAAAGGTGTGAACAGAACTCCAAGTAGCAGCCTCTAGAATGTCTTTGGTTGGTACTCCTCTGAGAAAGGCTGCTGAAGTAGCTGCAGCTCTGGTGAAATGAAACCTAATGCCCTTGGGCACAGGTTTACCATGGTGTAAGTAACAGAAACGAATGCAGTGGCTTATCCACTTTGAAATAGTCTGCTTTGAAATAGCCTTTCCTTCTGATCCTGCAGCATATGTCACTAGTAATTGCTCAATGTTTCTTAGAGCTTTAGTTCTGCTCAAGCAGAATCTTAGCTGTCTCTGTACGTCCAAGGAATGCAGAATTATTTCCCCCTTGTTCTGCGGATTTGGATAAAAGTTTGGCAGATGAATAGTTTGGTTAAGAGCCATACTGGAAACCACCTTAAGCATAAATGTTGGATTTGTCATCAGAGACACCCTGTCTGGGTAAAATATGATAAAAGGCTCCACAGCCATGAGGGCCTGTAGCTTTGAGACTCTTCTTGCCGAAGTAATTGCTAGTAGAAGTGCTGTTTTCCATGATAAGAACTTTATATCAGCAGTAGCAGCTGGTTCAAATGGAGGCAGGGTGAACTTTTCCAACACATAATTGAGGTCCCATGCAGGTAACAGTGATCTTCTAGGAGGCCTTAAATTTTTGGCTCCTCTAAGATACTGCTTTAGTAAAGGATGAGAAAAGATTGGTGGCTCTGTATTGTAATGAGCCGAAATGGCAGAGGCATGGATTTTAATTGATGAGAAAGATAGGCCTTTGTCAAGCATCTCAGTCAAGTATTGTAATATCTGAGGAATATTTGGTTCTGCTGTATCCGTTCCTTGTGCTTGATTCTGAGCACAGAATCTCTTCCATTTATCAGCATAAGATTTTCTAGTACTAGGTCTTCTGGCTTCCAAAATGACATCCATCACAGCTTTACTGAGAGGTGTTGTTTTTATAACTACATGATCAGCCATGCTGCCATGTTCGGTGTCTGGAGTTGATTGTCCAGGATCTGATTGTTTTGCTGGGATACAGTAGTTGAGGTCTTTGAGGTAAGGTCCAAGCTGGGTATTGAGACAAGTTCCTTAGGATTGGGTACCAATATTGGTGGGGCCAGTCCGGGGCAATTAGTATCATCTTTGATTTCTCTTGTCTGACTTTTAGGAGGACCTTGGGAAGAAGAGACAGGGGAGGAAAGGCGTAAACTGATAGGTTTTTCCAACTGAAGGATAGGGCATTCACTTTCCATGCTTGTCTGTGATAAGTCCTTGTGCAGAATCTTTTCAATTGATAATTTTGAGGAGAGGCAAATAGATCTATGTCTGGGCTCCCCCATTTCTTTGTTATCATGCTGAAGACTTATGGATCTAGTTTCTACTTGTGAGGATCCATAAGGTTTCTGCTTAAATCATCTGCCAGAGTACTTTGTTTTCCTGGCAGGAATTGAGCTTGAAAATGTAATTGGTAAGTCAAAGCTGTGTCTCACAGTGCCATGGCTAATCTGCAAAGGGGGTATGAGTGCGTGCCCCCCTGTTTGTTTATGTACCACATGACTGTGGTGTTGTCCGTCTTTATCAGTAGTTGTCCTGGATGAAGTAAGTCCTTGAAGGCTGTCAGGGCATTTTGAACAGCTGGCATCTCTTTCTGGTTGATATGTAGATGCATTTGTTTTGGGGTCCATATGCCCTGAATGCATCTTCCCGCCATGTGGGCCCCCCAGGCATAATCTGATGCGTCTGTTGTTAAGGTTTGGCTGGCAGGGGGTAGAGTGAAGGCCCGTCCCATGTTTTGGTGACATGCCTTTGCCCACCATAGAAACTCCTGTTGTAGGCAGGGAATGAGAGGAATCATTGCTTCTAGACTGTGACAATGTTGACTCCATAAACTTTTTAGGTACCATTGAAGTTTCCTCATATGCAGTCTTGCATATGGAATCAGTAGGATGCAGGATGCCATGAAGCCCAAAGCCTGCAGAATTTGTCTTGCAGATAACTGGGTTTTTGTTGCCATCAGTTTGAAGTAAGTAGTCAGTCGCCTTTGCTTGTCTGGCGTGAGGTAAGCCATCTGGGCAGTTGTATTCAAGCTTGCACCCCGGAATGTTATCTTTTGAGTGGGTACCAGTTGTGAATTCTTTTAATTTATTGTGTACCGTAGGCAGGTTAGAAGCCTTTTCACAAAAGCCAGGTGTTGAAGAAGAATGTCCTTGTTCTCAGCTTGAATGAGACAGCCGTCCAAGTATGGATATATTTGTATACTTCTTTGTCTACAAAATGCAATTACTGGTGCCAGGCACTTTGTAAAGACCCTGGGCGCAGTAGATAAGTCAAAGGGCAGTGCAGAGAATTGGTAGGTATCTTCTGCACGGTTGCCTTACTGGGACATGCAGGTATGCCTCTTTTAGGTCTAATGTCACCAGCCAAGCATTCTTGCCCAACATGGGCAGAAGCTGCTGCAAAGTCAGCATTTTGAATTTAGGAATGTCCAGGTATGTGTTCAAAATCGATAAATCCAGTATTGGCTGCCAGGCCTTGTCCTTTCTGGGTACCAAGAACAGTCTTGAGTAAAAACCTTGTCCTTTTTCCTGTTCTGGTACTGGCTGAATGGCCCCCATATCCATGAGGGATGTAACCTGTTTCTGTGCCTCTGCCCATTGATTTTTTGGCAGATCTGGCCAACCATTTGCCATTGGCAGAGTATGGAAATGGAATCTGTATCCCTCTGATATTATATTTAGCACCCACTTGTCCTGGGTTATTAACTGCCAATTTTGAGCAAAAAGTGCTAATTTTCCCCCTAAGGGTGCTGCCAAAAGATAAGTGCTTGGTAAAGGCAGAGGGAAGCTATTGGGACTGTTTTCTGTAGGTTTGCACTTTATCTCCTCCAGATTTGGAGGTAGAATCTCCCCATTGCTTTGACCTGTATGAATCTTGTGCCTGGTATCTGGAACCCTTAGGGCATCTAGATTTGCCCCTTTGAGCTCTGTCTGATGCTGGAAAGGACCAATTTTTTACAGGCCAGTGTCTACTGAATCTTGGTGGCTGCACTTGTAAGAAGTCTTTTACAGTTTGCATAGACTTAGCTTTGTCTTCCATTTTCTTTAAAACCTCTTCTGCCTTAATACCAGAGTATCATGCTGTAAAGGTGCATCTAGTAATTTAGCTTTAACATGATCAGGCAAATTTTGTTCCTTTAGCCAGGCATGCCTCCTAATCACAGAACCAGTAACTGAGGCCCTGCAGGAGGCCTCTAAGGAATCAAAACCACATTGCAAAGTATGCTTTCCAACCTGTTCAGCTGCATGCAATAATTCCTGCAATTCTTTATTTTCTGCACCTTCAGAAAACTACATAATTTTCTGTTTCAGCAATCCCATAACATGTTGTTGATACTTGAGCATATGAAACTGGCAGTTTAAGGCCCTAATTGCCAAGGTTGCAGATGTATAAACCTTTTTTCCCCATCAATGCAGTGCCCTTGAATCTCTGTCAGAGGGGGTGGGATTTTTTGTTGTTGAGGCCTTAACTCCCTTTGGATCCTGTGAAATAGTTTCAGGATCAGAAACAGGGTTTCTAAATAGAAATTTGTGTGAGTCAGGGACCCTGTAATATCTGTCAGACTTGCTGGGAGCCGGAGGTAAGGAGTCAGGGGTCAAGCTTGACTCCGAAAACACATCATCCACAATGTCTAAAACAGGGGGGTATGGCTAAAGGCCTGTGCTGAGGGATAAGAAGGAAATCCCTGAGCCTCTTTTTTGATTCTGAGAAATCTTGACTCTCCCAGTGAAAATGCTCCCTCAAAGTATGCGAGGTTTCTCCAAATGAATAGTCCTCAGGAGGTGATGAAGATGGTATAAACTCCTCTGCATCAGAATCCTCATAGGGAGGTATAGATAATTCCTGATCAAAAGAGGAATCAGAAGAAATAGAAACCTGATCTGAAGATTCATAATCAGTGTCTTACCTAGGCCTCTTATCTGGAGGGGGATGGGAACCCCTGATCAAGGTAATAAGGTCTTCAGCCATTTTGATCATCTGTTTTTTAGGCATAGAGGCCTGTGCATGTGGCTCATGCATTGGTTTTTTAGTTTTAGAAGTTGCTTTTGTCTTTGGTTTTGCAGCTGTCATCGGTTTGATATAAAAATGTTGAGGAATTTGCTTCCCACAAGTAATACAATTATTAACTTTTTCTGACATTGGTATGGAACAAGAAAAAGGTTTCCCCAATGGAGTACTTAGCTTTAGTGAAGACTTCGGTTCTGAAACTCAAACTGGAATATTTCAGGAGTTGGCCAACCGGCACTTGCGAAATGCTTCTGCTTCGGCCACCACACGGCAAGAAAGACTAAAGAAAATGGCGTCAGCTGCTTGTTTTATACCCCTGACGACCTAACGTCATGGAAGAGGAGACAGCAACCTATGCAGGACCCAAGACTTTGGAATTCAGGCCGACTGAGGGCAACCTGCCAGCAGATTACCCAAATGTAATGACTGCAACAGTGAAAAACGAAGAACATCTGGCAAGGTATAGAATAATAGAGGGAATATATGTTCAAGTTATTCTTACTTATGCAGACGCTATACTGTTAATCACTAAGAATAAGAGATGGATGGAACAAGGAATTAGGAAATTAAATAAGTATTTGAGTATGATTGGCCTAAGCATTAACAAGTATAAAAGTAAAGGAATGCTTTTTAGGTGAATTAGAAGGTATTCATTTTAATAGTGAAGACGTAGATATTCTAGGAATAACATTTGGGCTTAATATAAAGAAAGATATACAATGGGAAAGACTGATGTAAAAACTGAAAGAAATATGTATGTTTTGGAGATAATATAGATTATCATATATAAAAAAGGTATATTTAATAAACTCTGTTTTGATAGTAAGATTGCCTATTTAGCAAGTGCATACATGATATGGTTGGTATGTACCTCACAAGACATCTGCAACAGCTGGAAAGGCCACAGAAATACCTCACTAAAAGAATCACAGGCCTAAAGCAGATGCCATATGCTGACCGTCTAAAAAAAACTCCAGCTATACTCTGTGGCATATCGTCTACTCAGAGGCGATCTCTGCTTAACATACAAGGCCATGTCAAACCCTGAGCTGTTGGACATGCTCCACTTAAAGAAATCCTAATCCCTCAGAGCCACACACTCCAGGGATCTAAACCTTATCTTCACAATGAACAAAACATGCTGGAGGGATAGGTTCCTGACCCAGAGACTCCCCATACTCTGGAATAGACTGCCCGTACATGTCAAGCAGAGCACCTCATTGGCCCTCTTCAAAAGGAACCTTGATGATTGGATGGGAGATAGGAAATTCACCCCGGGGATCATGTCAGTTGCCCTGCTAGACAGGGGCCCAGAGAAGTAAATATTGTGGGAAAAAATTTCCAGTGAATTGTTATGGCTAGGCTTGCACAGGCCTTAGGGCCGATAGCCTAGTACCAACCTATGATTCCACTTAAATATAAAAAAGAATTGCTATCAATTATATTTTCATTTACATGGGGGTCAAGATTAAATCCTATGAGGAGAGGAGTTTTGTATGTAAAGCAAGAAGAAGGAGGATTAGGATTAATAAATCCTATAATTCATGCAGCTTCATTGAATCTGTATAAAGCATTATGGAGAATAAAAGAAGAAAAATTAAAGTATATTAAGTGATATATTGAAAAATAAGTATAAAAATGTATGGGAGAGTCTAAGATGTGGAAAAAGATGGAAGGACAATGTTAATAGTGAGATTAAAGAATATCAAACAAGATTTTATTATGAAAATTAAAGACAGAAAATGTACAAAAGAATAGAAAAGATTGGTATGAAAATGTAATGAGAGAATGTTACTACATTCATCCCTGGAAAACTTGAATAATGAGAACAGAAAGGCAATTAAAATAAGGCTTAAGTGGAGCAAAAATATATGAATGTTAAGACTTTATGTGGAGGTTAATAATAAGTAACCTGCTTGTTAAAGCAAACATGCCAAATAAAAGGATTCAAGAGAGAACATGTAACATTGTGAAGAAACAGAGATGATGAAACATGTTTTTTTGAATTGTATGACAGTAAAAGTATTGTGGGAAAAATTACGTGAAACTAATGCAGTAAAAGATTTTAAAATTGTGAAGGATTTAAACATGAATATGATAGTATGGATATTATGGTAATAAGAAACCAAAGGAAGTGAAAGAAATTGATAAAAAGTTATTTTATGTTTTGTGGGTCATATGGAATTAAATATTAAATGAGATAAAGTATTATGGAAAATGGATATTGGCTGAAATTTTGAAAAAGATACATTTTTGATTGTGGGAAAAAAGAATGGGGGGGGAACTGAAATATATGATGTTATATCATGACGAAATATCAGATATAAGCAGTTGTAAATACTGTATATAATGTATATATTGTATATAATATAAATAGTGTATATAACTTGTTGTAAGTAATAAAGACTCCCTACTTGTTCCTGTAAATGGAGGGACACATTTTGCCTGAACATTTTCTGCTTCCTTCCTCCATTCTGGGGGCACTGGCAGCCTGGAGAAGCAGGGAGGTAAAATGCGAGAACCTGTGAGCAGCAGTGGTGGTGTTATGTTTTAAAACAATACAATGGAGTCAGCAGAGTCTGGCAGGCAGCAGGAGAAGACAACAAGATTCAAAGTGGTGAATGACAAGGGAAGTGCATAATTCAACATTATTGAGGGTGAGGAAATGGAGGCAATGACAGTTCAGAAATGGAAGGCAGTTGAGCCTTTCACTGATTTGGAAGCATTGTTTCAACAGAAATTGTTTGAAGAGGTGATATCAGTGAGAGAGGACTGTATTGTTCACCCCTCCAGTTGTGAGGGTTGTGGGATAATATCCTTAAGGGTTTGTTATCAGAGAGTAACCTGGAGAGTGAAAGGACATTTCATGGGGAGATGTAATGGAGATAATTCAGGAGGAAGATAACCAGGGAGAAGAATATAAGAGTATACAGAGATAGTAAGAAAAAAAAAAAAAAAACAAGTCAGAAAATGTAAATGAAATAAAAAAATTATGAGGTAAGAAAAAAAAAAATCATACAGTAAGACAGAACAGGAAATGGATAGATATGAGGTATGAGACAATGTTATTTTTCCTTTGGGGGTTAAACCAGGGAATGTAAGGGCAATTTATTCATGTTAACAAATAGACTTTTTGTGACATTATATTTGAAATTTCAACTGCAATGGAGACATTTTTAGGGGAGTACAACAAAAGACTGTTACCCTTGGAACTAGTATGTGTTTAAAGTATTTAACCTTCATGCATTTACACAGATCATATCCACGCCTACCAGGATAGGTAAACCCAACCAAAAAGAAAGCATACTCGATTGGATACTCATAAATAGTCACCCCCAACTGTACACCACTGGTACCCTCCTCGACGACCTAAATGATCACCTTTTCACTTACATTATTAAGCACAAAGCCATTAATCCCCAACAACCTTCACTCAGAAAAGTTAAAAACAAAAAAGACTTTGACCCTGCCAAATTCCAACAGGAACTTAAATCATGTAACTGGTTCACTCTTAAACACCTCCCTTTAGAGGAGGCAGTTGTACACTTTAATAACAAATTTCTTGAGATCCTAGATTTGCATGCACCTGCTCGTTTAAAGAGAACAAAAGCAAAAACTGCACCATGGCTTTCTAAAGAGACTAGACTCAAAATTACCCATAGAAACAAATTATGGGCTTTATGGCATTCTACTAAAGACCTCCAATATCAGATTAAATACAGGTAATCTAGGAATGAAACTAAAAAATCCATTTTACAAGACAAAAAAAAACAATACTACTACAATTTACAGACAGTGAATCAAAATAACCCTCAGAAGTTTTGGGCAGGTTTGAATAAACTTCTTAATCCTGGACAAACGTTTACCCCCATCCCAGCTGCTACTATTGATAAACCCACGAGGATGTTTCAGATAATTTCAACTGGTTGTTTACTGAGACAATTCAAGCCCTATCCAGCCAATTACCTCCTAGTTCCTCTGGCCCTGAAAGTACCACCCCTAGAAACTTACTCTTGTTCAGCTTCCAACCAGTGTCCACGTCACTTATCGGTACCTTAATCAAAAACTTAAAACCCACCACACTCTCTGCTGATCAACTCCCCATCGAGTATCTTCAAAAATCAGCTGATGCTATTGCCTACCCAGTATCAATACTAATTAATCAAACCATTGCAGAAGCTAGAATTCCCACCATCTGGAAAATATTCTACATAATCCTACTACATAAAGGAGTCAGCTCTGCTGAATTCTCCAATTATAGACCAATAGCCATACTCTCGCCACTTGCAAAGATTATGGAAAAATGTATACACAGACAACTCATGCACCACCTAATCCAGAATCACCTCATGGCAGATACCCAACTCGGCTTCCATCCACACCACAGCACTACTTCAGCCCTACTAGCTTTTACCAACACCATTAACCATAATTGTAACTACAATCACATATCCTCCGCCCTCTTCTTGGATCTTTCCAAGGCATTCAACATGGTTGACCACCAACTTCTAATACACACCCTTCAAACATTCTGTCTAGATACTAACGCCCTTCAATGGTTTACATCCTACCTGAATGGGAGGCAGGAGGCTGTTCTTTGGCAGAACAAACTCTCTAACCTATTACCTAACACCCTTGGAGTACCACAAGACTTGATACTAGGGCCCCTGCTGTTTTCAATCTTCATTAACGAACTGTATACTGTCATCCCAAAAGTCAGCTGTATCCAGTACGCTGATGACTCCACCCTGATCTGCTCAGCCACTTCTCTAACAGACTTATGGTCTGCTACCCAGTCCACCTTTAACACTATAGAAAACTGGCTTTCTGAACGGCATTTGATACTGAATCCCAAAAAAACTAAAATGCTGATATTTTCACCAATGCAAAGGTTTCCTGTTTTTACCATTACCATAAATGCAAATGATGGAACAATAATCTCCCCTGACTCCTCTACAAAACTATTCGGTGTCATTATAGATAACAATTTAAAATTCGACCTACATGTAAACCAATCGATCAAAACCATCAACAAAAAATTAGGGTCACTCTACAGAATAAAAGCCTTCCTAACCCTTCCAGCCAAAATTGCCATAGCTCGATCTCACCTTCTTCGCAACACTTCTGTATGCATCCCCTCTACTCTCTAATCTAAACAAGACTGTACTTAACAAACTCTCAACCTGCTACAACCACATTGCCAGGTTTGCCACTGGGCTGCCTTTTAGGACACATCATTGCATCAGTCTTAATCAGCTTGGGTGGCTTGAATTACCCAGTCTAATCCAGTATAACCAACTGATCATGGCTTATAAAATCCTCTATAATCCGGATAATAGTCCTTCACTTAAAAATCTTATCACCCCTTATAAAAATCCGTGACCACTTAGATCCTCTAACAGACTACTAATTCAGACTAACAAAATTAACAATGCAGCTGGTGACTCTCTCTTTGCAAACCCTGTAGGCAGATCCTGGAACACACTTCTAGCTGACATTACTTTACTCTCCTCCCTAGGTCAATTTAAAACTAGACTCAAACAACATCTGGCACTAAACTGGCTATGTCATTGTATCAAGCCTGCCTAACTCTCTTCTAGAATGTGTAAAATCTATTAATCAGCTTACTGTTTAAATTACCCTGACTTTCATCAGGGATTAACTCTAACCTGTGGAATACGTTTATTCTTGATTATTTATGTACTCTTTGTCAAAACTATATTTGTAACATGTTTTAATGTTTCTGTATACATTGGAGCTTATCTCCTCGGGCCTCCGCTGAAAATGGACATGCATCCAGTTGGACTATCCTGGTCAACAAATGTAAAATAAATAAAACAGGGGAACTAAAATGATTCACATTCAATTCAGAACTGAGGTGGAAAAATAGACTTTAAAAGACATTTAATTAAAATATGTCTAGATTTTATAGACTACTAAAGTCTATGATAATAAAGGACGATGGACTAGGGTCGGGATTGTAATGTTGTTTTGCAAATGAAAAATGAAGCTATTGCTCAGATTTCAAGTGTTATAAATATTGAAGGGGATAAAGGCATTTTAAAATATTGAAGCCAACCTAAGACATGTTTTCATTGTGGAAAATCTGATCACTTAATTAGTAACTGTGATCAGCAAAAATGTTATAGTATTAGAGAAACCAGACGATGTAAAATGTGAATTGAATTGTTATAGATGTAATAAAACAGGACATTTATGGAAGGATTGTATGAAAGGGCAAAAAGAAATGGAATGTGAAATGAGTGACAGGCATCAATAACATATATTAGTACAGAAGGGAGAAATTTTGGAAAATATTACAAAAGGAGTAAGAGAGAGCAGAAAGCGGAAGGTGAGGAAAGAACACAAGAGAAGGCAGATATAGAACAAAGATCAGAAGTAAGTGATAAAGAAGGTATTAACTGGAGTACAGTAAAAGAAAAAAGAACTCAATAGGTAAGAGAGTAAGAGAAAGGAAAAGAAAATGTATAGAAATAAATATAAAAGAAAAAAGGTAAAAGCATGAATGAAAAGAATCCATAAAGTAAACAAAGCCTAGTATAAGTATTTTTCAAAAGGAAAGGGACAACTGTGGTATGTGGAATTTAGGTAAAGATACATGTTCAGGAGTGGCAATATTACTGAAAGAAACAAAGTAATTAGACATTACTTTAGTGTTAATAGGACGAATAACAATTCTGGATACAAGATGGAAAGAACATGTGTATAAAATAACTCTTTTGCTTACCCTGACAACCACCCCCCCCCCTTGAAACTGCCATTCTTCTAAATTTATACCTCATTGAATTGATTCACAAACTCACCCACAATGGTCAGAACAATAAACACACTACCCCCACTCCACATTTCACTAATACTCCCTCTTTCACATTCAACCCCATTCTGACATCTTACATCAAATCTTTCCTGCTTAAGCCATGCTCCCCCACTTCTAACAACCATCTCCCTATCTTTCTTAATCTAACCGCTTACTCAATAGTCTACCCTGTCTCTGTCCTGATTGATAGATATATTAAAGAATCAACTGTCCCAGATATATGGAAATCATTCTTTATTACTAGATTACACAAGGGAGGCAAAGTACAGTTGTGTACGCTTACCATAAATGTAGATGTTCGAGTGTATTCACTGTTGCAGTCATTACATTTGGGTAATCTGCTGGCAGTTTGCCCTCAGTTGGCCTGAATAACAAAGTCTTGGGTCCTGCGTCAGTTGCCGTTGCCACTTCCATGACGTCAGATCGTCAGGGGTATAAAACATGCAGCTGATGCCATTTTAATCAGTTTTTCTTGTCCCAGATGTCAAGTGCCCCCCAAATGGGGAGCAAAAAAAAAAATAAAATAAAATATATATATATATATATATATATATATATATATATATATATATGCATGTATTTTCAAACACAAAAAATTTACCTCCAACTAAAAGCAAATACACCACAAAGGCTTTTGAGCATACTGAAGGAAAGAAGAGGTATAATAATAGAGAAGAAAGGGGGCTGGCAGGTTGGTAACACGGACTGCAACAGTGAATACACTCGAACATATATATTTATGGTAAGTGTACACAACTGTACTATGTTCTTCGTGTTTCACTGTTGCAGTCATTACATTTGGGTAGAATCCCAAAGCTATGGATGGGAGGATGGAATTATACAGCATTAGGAGCAGCTATAAGGCCTTGCAGGACAGCAGTGGCAAAGCCTGCCCTGGATTTAGAAAAGAGAGGTAAATGGTAATGTTTTGTGAACATATGAACTGAGCTCCAAGTAGCAGCTTCTAGAATATCTCTGGTAGGAACCCCTCTGAGAAAGGCTGCAGAAGTAGATGCAGCCCTGGTGGAATGGGATCTGATCCCCTTGGGGACAGGTTTACCATGGTGCATGTAGCAGAAACGAATACAATGGCTTATCCATTTTGAAATAGTCTGCTTTGATATAGCCTTCCCCTCTGTCCCTGCAGCAAATGCCACCAGTAGTTGCTCAGACTTTCTTAGAGATTTTGTCCTGTTTAAGTAGAATCTTAGTTGTTTGTGTACATCCAATGAATGCAGAATCCGCTCCCCCTTGTTCTGCGGAATTGGGAAAAAAGTTGGCAGATGAATGGTCTGGTTAAGATCCACACTGGATACCACCTTAGGCATAAAAGAAGGATTGGTCCTGAGGGCCACCCTGTCTGGATAAAAGATAATGAAAGGCTCCACTGCCATGAGAGCCTGTAGTTCTGAAATCCTTCTAGCTGAAGTGACTGCTAAAAGAAAGGCTGTTTTCCAAGAAAGAAATTTTATGTCTGCAGTAGCTGCTGGTTCAAAAGGAGGTAGGGTGAGTTTTTCCAGCACAAAATTGAGGTCCCATGCAGGATTTGGTGCTCTCCTGGGAGATCTCAAATTTCTGGCCCCTCTGAGGTACTGCTTTAGCAGGTCATGAGAAAAGAGAGGAGGCTCTGTGTTGTAATGAGCTGAGATGGCAGAGGCATGGATTTTTATAGAAGAAAAATATAGGCCCTTGTGAAGCATCTCAGTTAAATATTGCAAAATTTGAGGAATATTGGGCATTGCTGTGTTTATTCCTTGTGCTTGGTTCCAGGCACAGAATCTCTTCCATTTATCAGCATAAGATTTTCTAGTACTAGGCCTTCTAGCCTCCAAAATGACATCCATCACAGGTTTACTGAGAGATGTGATTGGTGAAATTAGTTGATTAGCCATGCTGCAAGATTCAGAGTTTGGAGCTGAGTGTGCAGGATTTGATAGTTCTGCTGAGATAATAGATGAGGTGTCTGAGGCAAGTACCATGAAGGAAGGTGTGACATATTCCTTAGTAGCGGGTACCAGTGTTGGCGAGGACAGTTCAGAGCAATCAGAATCATTTTTGGCTTTTCTTGTCTGACGTTTAGTAAGACCTTGGAGAGCAGAGGCAGAGGGGGAAAGGCATAGACTGATAGGTTTTTCCAGCTGAAAGATAGAGCATCCACTTTCCAAGCTTTTTTGTGATGAGTCCTTGTGCAGAATTTGTGAACTATTAGTTTTGGGGAGAGGCAAATAGATCTATGTCTGGGCTCCCCCATTTTAGTGTCAACATGCTGAAGATTTGTGGATCCAGTTTCCATTCGTGTGGGTCCATAAGATTTCTGCTTAGGTCATCTGCCAGAGTATTTTGTTTTCCTGGTAGGAATTGAGCTTGTAGATGTATTTGATAAGTCAAGGCTGTGTTCCACAAGGCCATGGCTAGTCTACAAAGGGGGTAGGAGTGGGTACCCCCCTGCTTGTTTATGTACCACATAACTGTGGTGTTGTCTGTCTTTATCAGTAGTTGTCCTGGATGAAGGAAGTCCTTGAAGGCTGTCAGAGCATTCTGTACAGCTAGCATTCCTTTCTGGTTGATATGTAGGTGCATTTGATTTGGGTTCCATTTGCCCTGAATGCATCTCCCTGCCAGATGCCCCCCCCCCAAGCATAGTCTGATGCATCTGTAGTCAGGGTTTGGGTAGCGGGGGTAGAATGAATGATGGTCCCTTGTTTTGGTGACAGGCCTCTGTCCACCAAAGGAACTCCTGTTGCAGGCAAAGGATGAGAGGAATCATTGTTTCCAGGTTGTGACAATGTTGACTCCATACCAGGTGCCACTGACGTTTCCTCATATGCAGTCTTGCATATGGAATTAGTAGAATGCAGGATGCCATGAACCCCAAAGACTGCAGAGTTTGTCTTGCAGATAGTTGTTTTTTTGTGGCCACTTGTTTGAAGTATGCTATCAATTGAATTTTTTGTCTGGTGTGAGATAAGCCATCTGGGCAGTTGTATTCAAGCTTGCACCCAGGAATGTAATTATTTGAGAGGGTACCAGGTGTGATTTCTTTTCATTTATGGTGTACCCAAGGCATGCTAGCAGCCTTTTTACAAACGCCAGATGTTGAAGAAAAGTGTCCTTGTCCTCTGCTTGAATGAGACAATCTTCCAGATAAGGATAAATTTGAATGCTTCTTTGTCTGCAGAATGCAATTACTGGTGCTGGGCACTTTGTAAAGACCTTGGGCGCAGTAGATAAGCCAAAGGGCAGTGCAGAGAATTGGCAATGCAAAAAAACATGCTTTGAAACGGAGGTATCTTCTGCATGATTCCCTGATTGGGATATGCAGGTAAGCCTCTTTTAAGTCCAGAGTTACCAACCAGGCACTCTTGCCTAGCATAGGCAGTAGTTGTAGTAGAGTCAGCATCTTGAATTTTGGAATGTCCAGGAAAGTATTTAGAATGGATAAGTCCAGAATTAGACGCCATGATTTGTCATTTCTGGGTACCAGGAAAAGTCTTGAATAAAAACTTGCCCTTTTTCTTTTTCTGGTACTGTTTGATATAGCGCCCATATCCATGAGGGACATGACTTGCTTCTGGGCCTCTGCCCACTGATTTGGAGGCAGGTCTGGCCATCCGTTTGCAATTAGCAATGTGTGGAAATGAAATCTGTACCCCTGGGATACTATATTTAAGACCCACTTATCCTGGGTAATTAGTTGCCAATTTTGCGCATGAAGTGCTAGTTTTCTCCCCAAAGGGGCTGCCAAAAGATAGGTACTTAGAAATGGCAGAGGAAAGTCATTGAGACTGTTTACCGTAGGGTGGTGCTTTTCTACTTCCTGATTTGGAGGTGGCGGCACCCCGTTGTTTTGTCCTGTAAGATGCTTGTGACTGAAACCTGGAGCCTTTGGAGTGCCTGGGTTTGACCTAAGCAGCTCTGTTGGGCAGTGGAAAGGACCATTTCTTAGTAGGCCAGTGTCTACTGAACCTGGGTGGCTGCACTTGCAAGAAATCTTTTACAATTTGCATAGATTTAGCTTTGTCTTCCATCTTTTTTAAAACTTCTTCTGCTTTATTACCAAGCAAACTGTCCTGCTGTAAAGGAGCATCCAACAATTTAGCTTTAACATGATCAGTCAGATTTTGCTCTTTAAGCCAAGCATGCCTTCTTATCACAGATCCTGTTACGGCAGCCCTGCAAGAGGCCTCCAAGGAATCAAAACCACATAGCAAAGTATGCTTTCCAACTTGTTCAGCTGATTGCAATAAATTCTGTAACTCTTTATTTTCCACACAATCAGAAATCAGCATAATTTTCTGTTTCAGTAAGCCCATGACATGCTGTTGATATTTAAGCATATGAAATTGACAGTTTAAAGCCCTTATTGCCAGGGTTGCAGACATATAAACCTTCTTACCCCATCTATCCAGTGCCCTGGAGTCTCTATCAGAAGGGGGAGGATTTTTAGCTGTAGAAGCCTTAACACCCTTGGGACCCTAAGAAATAGTTTCAGGGTCAGCAGTAGGATTTTTGAAAATAAACTTGTGGGAGTCAGGAACCCATATCTGTCTGGCTTACTAGGAGCCGGAGGCACGGAATCAGGAGTCATGCTGGATTCTGAGAAAACATCATCAACAATGTCTAAAACAGGAGGTATAGCCAAAGGCCTATGCTGAAGAAGAAGAAGAAAATCCCTAAGCCTCTTTTTGGATTCTGAAAAGTCCTGACTCTCCCAATGAAAATGTTCCCTTAAGGTATGCAAAGTCTCTCCAAAAGAAAAATCCTCAGGAGGAGAAGCAGAAGGGATGGATTCTTCTGCATCAGAGTCCTCATAAGGTGGGATAGAAAATTCCTGATCAGAAGAGGAATCAGAAGAAATAGAAACCCGATCTGAAGATTCATAATCAGTGCCTTGCCTAGGCCTCTTAGCAGGAGGGGGATGGGAACCCCTGATCAAGGTTATTAAATCCTCAGCCATTTTGATCATTTGTTTTTTAGGCATAGGGGCCTGAGCACGTGGCACATGTGCCAGTTTTTAGACATAGAAGTTGGTTTTGGCCTTGCTTTTGATGATGGCGTCAGTTTAATATACAAATCTTTAGGCCTAAAAACACCCTCAGAAGCCGGTACCTGCTCAGCGGCTCCGGACTCATCCAAGGGGGAGACATCCACGGGTTCAATACTTGAAGAATCTCGCGGCATACCGGATTCCGAATGGGTCTTGGTAGTGGCCTGCGACTCAAAAGTAACAGGCATCAGGGGCTGCGAAAGCGCCCCACTGAGTACCGGTGAACTGGCAACTGGCTTAGGAGAAGCTTCATCGTCGGTTTTGGACCTCGGTGGTCTGTCGTCTTTTTCTTTGCGTTTTTTGGGAATTCCGGTAGTCGGATTGCTAACCAACGACATTTCAGGATAGTTAAATCTTGAACCAAAGTATTTAGAAGCAAAAATATACCGACGCTTAATAGTGTGTTGGTTAAATTTAGCACAAAACCGACAGCATGGGACATTGTGGTCAGGGCCTAGGCAAGGAATACAGTACAAATGAAAATTCTTATGAGGTATTTGCTTCGCACAAGTAATGCAATTATTAGCTTTTACTGACATCGGTAAGGAGCAAGAAAAGTTTCCCCAATGGGGTACTTAGCGTTAGTTTGAAGACTTCGGTTCTGAAACTTGAAAACGAAAATTTCAGGAGTCGGCCGACCGGCACTTGCGAACTGCTTCTGCTTCGGGCACCGCGCGGCAAGAAAGACTGATTAAAATGGTGTCGGCCGCATGTTTTATACCCCTGATGACCTGACGTCATAGAAGAGGAGACGACAACCAATGCAGGACCCAAGACTTTGTTATTCAGGCTGACTGAGGGCAATCTGCCAGCAGATTACCCAAATTTAATGATTGCAACAGTGAAACACGAAGAACATCAGCAATGAACCATCCAACTACAGACCTACTGCTGTTCTCTCCCCGCTATCTAAACTCCTTGAAAAATCCATTCACGGACAGTTTATTAAGTACCTTCTAGATAATAACCTTTTTACTCCTATACAACATGGCTTAAGACCCCATCATAGTACGTCTCCTGCCCGACTGCCCTTTACTCAAACTGTTGCCGAAGCCATGGACACAAATTTACTGGTTTCTTGCCTCTTTCTTGACCTTTCTAAAGCATTTGATACCATATCACACTCTAAACTTTTCAATAAACTATCACAACTCAACTTATCTCCCTCTATTAAATGGTTCACTAGCTATCTCACAAATAGACAACAATCATCAAGATGGCAGGCTACCTGCTCCCCTTACTTATCAATCCAAACTAGGGTGTCTCAAGGCTCAATTTTTGGCCCTCTACTCTTTAATATTTTCACAAACCATCTGCATACTTCCTGTATAGCGTCCTCCCTGACACAATATGCAGACCACTCTACCCTTATTACCTGTTCTGACAGTTTCTATAACCTCCTCTCTACTACTCAACATAGCTTCCTATCTGTAGAAAAATGGCAAACCGACTACCAACTAATTCTAAATCCCCAAAAAACAAAGCTACTACTCTTTTTTTCCAAAAAAACTCTCTAACCTCATAACAACCTTCACCATTTCTTCTCTCAACAGTACCATGATACAACCTGACCCACATACTAAATGTCTTGGTGTTATTATTGAACACCAATTAAAATTTGATACCCATATTCAGCACTGTATCAAAAAGACCAATCAAAAACTCTGCCTGCTCTACAGACAATAAAAATGCCTAGCCCCTGACTCTAGGCAGAAACTAGCTCAGGTCTTCCTTATTCTGTGTCTACTGTATGCTTCCCCCATCTTTTCACATCTGCAATCTACCCTTTGGCTAAACTCTGTCAATCATACTATAGTGTTGCAGGATTTGGTAGTAACCAACCCTACAAATAACATCACTGCCATGCACTAAAATAGCTCCAGTGGCTTGACTTCCCCCAGCACCTGCTTCACTTCCAGCTGCAAATGACTCATTCTCTTCAATTAAAAACCTTTTCGTGTCCTCTTCTATCCTCACTAATATCACATTATACCCCTCCCAGAACTCTTCACAGCTCTGACCAGCTCCTTCTGGACACCTATAAACCAAGCCAAAACATTAGTAAACTTCTTTACAAATATAGTATTTCCCATGCATTGAACAAACTCCCCCTTAACATCTGAATTATTTCTAACATAGATTTCTTTAAATCCGAACTTAAAACTTTTCTCCTAAATGCCAACACCTGTCAGAAATAATCTCACTTAAATCCCACCTTACTACCTCGCACACCTACCTATTGCAAGTGTCCTATCTCATTTGTATCTTTCTCTTTTTGTTGATTCAAAAAAAGTTTTAACTTTTGTACTGATTGTTAACTTCATTATCAGATGTTTTTCTTTTTTGTTACTTTGTAATAACTATCTGGAGCTTTTCTCCTTAGGTTTCCACTGAAAATGGGTCACTGGCTAAGTTGGACTAACCTGGTTAACAAATGACAAATATACAACAAATAAATGAATAACAGAACTTTATTCGTATCTGAATAGTAAAGAAAGAGGGAATATGTTTCAGAAAATTACAGATTATGTACCTTATAAGCATGAACATAATAATAGTAGGGGACATTAACTGTGATTTAAGAAAAAAAAAAGAAAAGGAAATATAAATAAAATATTAAAGGTAATAAGGTAAGGTAAATTGAGTTTATAGAAATGTAATAGGCTTGTAGAAGAAGAGACCATAGAACAGAAATAAATCTTTTTTTGTTATCACAAGAAGTAGAAATAATTAAACAAGGAGTGTTAGAAACAGGGTTTTCAATCCAATTGGCTATTTGGGTAGAAATTCAGGAAGGGGGATACATAAGGACAGGAAAAGGAATACAAAGAATAAATGAAACAAAATGGGATGAGGAAGGGAGATTAATAGTAAAGGAATTTGGAAAGATCATATTGGTATGCAACATCTGTATCAAAATTGATCAGAATGGTGAACTGTTTTTAAAGAAAAATATAAGAAATGTTATTTGTAATGGGATAGAGAAAGAAGTACAGTTGTGTACACTTAACATAACTGTAGATGTTCGAGTGTATTCACTGCTGCAGTCATCACATTTGGGTTATCTGCTTGCAGTAGCCTTCATTCGGCCTGATTAACAAAGTCTTGGGTCCTGCATCAGATGCTGTCCCTTCTTCCATGATGTCAGGTCGTCAGGGGTATAAAACATGCAGCCAATGCCATTACATCAGTTTTTATTGCCCCAGATGTCAGGTGCCCCCTAATGGGAAGCAATTAAATCTATAATTACAAGGATATACCTCCAACAAAAAAGCAAATACACCAAAAAGCTTTTTGAGCATAGTAAGGGAGAGTAGAGGTATAGCCAAAAGAAGTTTGGGGGCTGGAGGCAGGGTAACCAGGACTGCATCAGTGAATACACTCAAACATCTATATTTATGGTAAGTGTACACAACTGTACTATGTTCTTCATGTTTCACTGCTGCAGTCATTACATTTGGGTAGATTCCAAAAGCTAAGGTTAGGAGGAGGAATTTAAATAGAATTAGGACCAGCTATAAGACCCTGCAAGACTGCAGTGGCAAAGCCAGCTCTGGATTTAGAGAAAATTGGCAAATGATAATGCTTGGTGAAAGTATGTACAGAACTCCAGGTAGCAGCTTCTAGGATGTCCCTGGTAGGAACACCCCTGAGAAAGGCTGTAGAGGTAGATGCAGCCCTGGTTGAATGGAGTCTGATTCCCTGTGGGATAGGGTTTCCATGGTGCTTATAGCAGAAATAAATGCAGTGGCCTATCCATTTTGAAATGGTTTGCTTTGAAATAGATTTCCCCTCTGTCCCTGCAGCAAATACCACCAGCGGTTGTTCAGATTTCCTTTGAGGTTCAGTCCTGTCCAAGTAGAATCTAAGTTGTCTGTGCACATCTAATGAGTGTAGTATCCATTCCCCTTTGCTCTGTGGGTTAGAAAAGAAGGTAGGCAAATGAATGGACTGATTAAGAGCCACACTGGATACCACCTTGGGCATGAAGGAGGGATTGGTTCTTAGGGACACCCTGTCCGCATGAAAGATGATGAAAGGCCCCACTGCCATAAGGGCCTGTAATTCAGATACCCTTCTTGCAGAAGTGATTGCTAAAAGGAAAGCTGTTTTCCAGGAAAGGAATTTTAAATCTGCAGTAGCAGCTGGCTCAAAAGGAGGAAGAGTGAGTTTCTCCAAGAGAAAGTTAAGGTGCCAGGCTGGAGATGGAGCTCTCCTGGGTGGCCTTAAAGTTTTGGCCCCTCTGAGGAACTGCTTGAGCAGTGGGTGAGAGAAGAGGGGAGGCTCTGTGCTGTAATCAGCTGAAATGGCTGAGGCATGAATTCTGATGGAGGAAAAGGACAAGCCCTTATGAAGCAAATCAGTCAAGTATTGTAGAATGTGAGGTAAATTGGGCACTGCTGCACTCATCCCTTGAGATTGATTCCAGGCACAAAATCTTTTCCATTTTGCAGCATAAGATTTTCTAGTACTAGGCCTCCTTGTCTCTAAAATTATATCCATCACTGATTTACTGAGGAATGGTAAAGTAGAGATTAGGTAATTAGCCAGGCTGCTACGTTCAGGGTTTGCAGCTGAGGGTACAGAATCTGGTTCTCCTGCTGAGACAACAGGGAAGGAGTCTGAGGCAGGTGCCATGGGGCCAAGCATGACACACTACACAAGAGGGGGTACCAGTGTTGGCGTGGCCAGTCTGGTGCAATTAAAATCATCCTTGGCTTGTCCTGTTTGATCTTTAGTAGTACCTTGGAGAGCAGAGGCAGAGGAGGAAAGGCATAAACTGATAGGTTTTTCCAGCTGAAGGATAGAGCATCCACTTTCCAAGCTAGCTTGTGGAGAATCCTTGTGCAAAATCTGTCCAACTGATGGTTCTGGGGGGAGGCAAACAGGTCTCTATTTGGGCTCTCCCACTTGCTTGTCAACATGTTGAAAATCCTTTATTCCAGTTTCCACACGTGTGGGTCCATGAGGTTTCTGCTTAGTCCACCTGCCAGTGTATTTAGTTTTCCTGGCAGGAATTGAGCTTGTAGATTCACTTGGTAGTTCAAGTCTGTGTTCCACAATGCCATGGCTAGTCTGCAGAGGGGGTAAGAATGTGTACCCCCCTGCTTGTTTATGTACCACATGACAGTGGTGTTGTCCGCCTTTACCATTAGTTGTCCTGGAAGAATGTGGTCCTTGAAGGCTATCAGAGCATTCTGTACAGCTAATATTTCCTTTTGATTTATGTGCAGGTGCATTTGACTTGGGCTCCATTTGCCCTGAATGCACTTCCCTGCCAGGTGAGCCCCCCATGCATAGTCTGATGTGTCTGTTTGTTAGGGTTTGGGCAGCAGGGGGTAGAGTGAATGGTAGTCCCCTGTTTTGGTGACTGGCCTCTGCCCACCAAAGGAACTCTAGGCGTAGGCAAGGTATGATAGGAATCATTGCTTCTAGATCCTGTGAATGTTGATTTCATAGGCTTTTGAGATACCATTGTAGTTTTCTCATTGTAGTGTAAAAAGCATTTGGGAAGGACACTCCCTGTAGCCTCTTAATCCTGCTCTGTTCCTTCCCTCAAAAAAAAAAAAAAAATATATATATATATATATATATATATATATATATATATATATATATATATATATATATCTTATTCATCTGCTCTTACTGTAACTGTCTTAGTTGCTCTTCTGCGTCCTGTTATCTGATCAGTCACTCTTACTCTGCACTTATTACTGCTTGTTAGTAGCCTTCTAATTTACTGCCTTCTGCACTTGTTTTTAGTCATTTGTTAATTTAATTGCATTTATTTGAACTGTAGTTGCCGTAGTGTTGCTACACACTTGGGTGTGCTGGCCTGCACTACAATTTGAATTGTATTTACTGCTGTTTTAGCTGCTTTTCTGTAACAAAAAAAAAATTCTAAGCTTGTTTCCTGCCTTTCCTGTAACTAGTCAAGTCCAGATACAGACTTGCTGTACCCAGGATTGTTGGTAAGCTTCTGAGCCCCCCAAGCCTTTCTGTGTTGGAGGGAAGCCTTCTAGCTTATCAGTGGGAGTGGTAAGCACTAGGTAGCCTATCTTCCATGGGAAGAGTGGGTTTTGGACCTGAAATTGTAGTTCATTGGCCGTTTGGGCAGTTTTCCATGTCTTTCTACTTTCTGGTTAAAAGCCTGTTTTGTGTTTGGTCCCCGCCTTTCCTATAACTAGTGTAATCCAGGTACAGATTTGTTGTATCCAGGACTGTTGGTAAGCTTCTGAGCCCCCCAAGCCCTTTTGTGTTGGAGAGAAGTCTTCTAGCTTATCAGTGAGAGTGGTAAGCACTAGGTAACCTATCTACCACAGGAGGAGTGGTTTCTGGCCCAGAAATTATAGTTTATTGGCCGTTTGGGAAGCTTTTCCATCTCTTTCAACCTTCTGATTTAAAAGCCTGTGTTTGTGCTTGTTTCCTGCCTTTCCTGTTGCTAGTCTATTCCAGGTACAGATTTGCTGTGTCCAGGACTCTTTGTAAGCTTCTGAGCCCCCAAGCCTTTCTGTGTTGGAGGAAAGCCTTTTAGCTTATCAGTGGGAGTGGTAAGCATTAGGTATCCTATCCTCCATGGGAAGAGTGAGTTTTGGCCAGGACATTGTAGTTTATTTGGCCATTTGGGCAGTTTTCCATCTCTTTTAACTTGCTTGCTTAAAAGCCTACGTTTGTACTTGTTCCCCGCCTTTCCTGTAACTAGTCTAGTCCAGGTACAGATTTGCTGTATTCCAGGACTCTTTGTAAGCTTCTGAGCCCCCCCAAGCCTTTCTGTGTTGGAGGTAAGCCTTCTAGCTTATCAGTGGGAGTGATAAGCATTAGGTAGCCTATCTACAACAAGAGGAGTGGTTCCTGGCCAAGAAATTGTAGCTATTGGCTGTTTGGGCAGTTTTTTCCATCTCTTTCAATGTTCTGGTTTAAAAGCCACACTTTTGTTTGTTTCCCACCTTTCCTGTAACTAGTCTAGTCCAGATACAGAGTTGCCATATCCAGGACTGTTGGTAAGCTTGTGAGCCCCGCAAGCCTTTCTGTGTTGGAGGAAAGCCTTCTAGCATATCAGTGAGAGTGGTAAGCACTAGGTAGCCTGTCTACCATGAGAGTAGAGGTTCTTGGCTCAGAAATTGTAGTTTATTGACCATTTGGACGGTTTGTTCGTCTCTTTCAACTTTCTGGTTTAAAAGACCACATCTGCGCTTGTTTCCCATCTTTCCTGTAACTAACCATCTGGCAGCACTAGAAAGCCTTAAACTGATACAAGCCTTCTAGCTTAGGAGAGAGACTTTGGAGTGATTAAGTATCAGGTTTCTGTACTTTCTTGCTGTACTTAACTGTTTTCCACCTAAACGCAGATTTTCCAGTGTTTATTGCGATTTAAAAGCTTGTTTTTTTTCACATATTGCACTTATTTGACTACCTGCACTTTTAAAAAGTTGTTCTTTTGTTTAAATAATTTGTTTTAACTGTTGTAGACTACACACTAAAGTGTGATAGCCATTCCTGATCGTTTGTAGTCGTTTAGAGCTGTTTTGAGTGTATTTTTTACTGTTTTTGCCTTATCTTTTCAAAAAAAAAAAAAAACAAACCCCCCCCAAAAAAAAAATCCTTGTTTCCCACCTTTCTAAGCTAGCACAGTCCAGTTTTCAGGCTAGTGCTGAATTCAGGGCTGTGATACTAGTTTCTGAGTTGCCCATACCTTGCTTGGATAGAAGGAAGTTTCCCTGTTCACCTGTGAGAGAGGGGAGCTTTGAGCAAACTATCTGTCCCTGGAGGAGTGGTTCCAGCCCAGAAGTTAGTAGTTTATTGGTCATTTTGGGCTAATTTCTATCTCTTTCATTTCCCCTACTAAAAACCGCATTTGCACGGTTTTGCGCACCGGGTGCCGGTTAGCTACGGTTAAACTATTCCCGGCTCCACTAAGTCTACTCTTCAGTTTTTCCCTGACTAGTCTAACTCTCAACCTAAGCACTCAAAAAGCATCTTACAGCTCAACACTTGCTCAGACCTAATAGCAGGCACTAATATACCCTGACACATTTCCCAGCAGGGTAAGACTCTTTATTCAATGTTAGAAAAACATGTATTAATGTGTGTATGCTTAATGCTAATTAATAATCAAAAGAATTAATACGCTTTTCATTCTATTTTACATGCACTGTGTTATATATAAATTGAGTTTCATATGAGACTGAAAAAGATGCTTTTTGAAAACTGCAGTGTGCTTTCTGAAACTTGCAAGATACCCTCTGACCTAGTAATTGCTTGCACAGCAATATTCATGTTTATGCCTTTTGGAAATGTACTTGAGGAGCAGGTGCTTATCTGCTAGGTCAGGAACAAATGAATGAACAATACTATATTCTGTAAATGTAATGATTTTAAACAATCAGCTCTGTTCGAAGCATGAGAACATGTGCAGCTGCAGAAGCTTAGAGATAAAGTAGACAAAGGATTATTAGAGAAATGAACTGTTAGCATTGTGCTTGAATTAGCCATAGTACCTTGAATGGTAACATAACATGTATCTAGCTGGTAGTAATCAAGGCCATGTTGTTTTCTTCAGGAAGTTTCTCACAAAAATTGATAAATCAGCAGAAATTCATGGGAATGATGGTCAACAGATGATGATGAAAAAGCTGGTAATCTGTTACGTCAGTTTGGTAGGCCATGTTTAGTTAGAGAATGTATAAAAATGAAAGTATTTCCTGTTTCTAGTTAGACAAACTCTGTAATAGCACATTTTTGTCTCCTTGCTGCAAGATTAAAGTGCCTTAACCTGAGCCTACCGTGTTTTGATCATTTTTAAAGTATATTTTTCCTTTGACAGTTTGGTCCTTCGGACCGGAAAGTACCTCTCGTTCTAGGCCTCGGTCAGAATTGGCCCGGTGGCATGCATCCGTACAAAGAGGCCAAATTGGCTCTTCTGTTTTGAAAGACCTCCGACTGAATTGTCGTTCGAAAGAGGCCAGCCACTGTTTCTGATTTGGGATTGGAGGACGAGTCAACGATCAGATGGATCAACTCACGGAGGGTCAGGTAAGGAGGAATTACCTTATTTCTGTTTTAAGATCAGGGACTAGTTGCAGAACTTTTTTTGCCAGGAAGATTTGCATGTGCAGATCAGGGACAAAAAAGGTTACTGTTTTGTCATAGATCAGGGAAACAGAATAGGTAGGCAGTTATTCTAGATAAATTGTGAAAAGGTGTAGAACTGTGGTACCATGTGATAAAAAGGGTTATGTAACAGTTTACAGCTTAGCTAAGGCAACAATGGGAAATCAGTGCACGAAAAGTTCCTGAGACCCGCCCCTAACTGAAGAAGTGAAATATATGCAATTACAGCGTGCCGGCAATGTTAAGTACTATACAAAATGGGTTGATAAGTATAAATTCGATGGTAATTTAGATAAACTTGCACTTATTAAACTTGTTAGGCAACTAAAGACAGACGCAAAAGGTCAATTAAAGAAACAATGACAATTAGGAGTCCCTCAGGCACATAGGTGGCTTGAGGAAGCAAATCGCAGGGAACAAAAGATTAAAAATTCAAACACAATGTTCTCAGACAAAGAAGATAATAACTTGGTAATAGCAATGGCCTCACCTTCACCCTCCGCTTCCCTTACCAGAATATGAAGCGAGTGGACAAGCTGATCCACCTCCGCTATACCCAGCTGTTTCTACAGCATCAAAACTATTTGTCAGGGATCCTGTCAAGATAAGGTCTCGAACACGCGACTTGAGAAGGGAGATTGAACTATGTAAAATAAATAGAAAATCACAAGCTATGAGTGAGGAAGAAATATGTCCACTCATAGAAGTACCAAATCCTCAGGCAGGACAGGCAGGGCAGGATCCGACTCTTTTAGTTTATAGACCGTGGACACCGGAAGATATCCGGAAAGCCACGGAGGGAATTCCCCATCCGAAAGTGAATTTTCGAAAATTTTTAGAAGATTTACAGGGTATAAGATTAAGTTACCATTAGAATGGAGAAGAAGTAGAAAAAGTAGTTAGACAAATTGTAGGTCCAGATTGGCACATGATCAGTGGCGACTGGAATCCCCGTGATGCACAGCTTAGACCACTCCCACATACTAATGCAGAATTGGATGGCAGAGTGAAAGGTCTGACAGACCGAATCTCTGAAAAATGGAAGCCTAGGGCTGATTGGACTTGCATTAATCAGTGCATTCAACAAGAAGGTGAAACAGTTGATAGATATTATGCTAGATTATTAGAGTGTTTTAATAACCACTGCGGAATGCAGATACCAGAAAACCAGACACAAGATTCCTCATATGAACAACAGCTAAAGAATGCATTCTTGAAAGGTAGTATAACTCCCATTAGAAGCTTTATTACGAAGCATATGGTAGATCATCGTACAAGTAGATTGTAGCCATTACTTGAATATGCTAGACATGCAGAAAGGCATTTTAATAGTAAAAAGAAAAAGAAAACTCAAGTATTTTCAGCAGAAGATGGGTCAGAAGTATTTGTAGTACAAACTGGCAGAATGGGTAAGAAAAAATAACCAGGGAAATAAGCAATCTGACAAGAGATCAGAAGATTTTGAAGAAAGAAAGAAAAGAGGGGAATGTTTTAAATGCGGGAAAAAAGGACATTTAACAAGGGATTGCAGGTTAAATAAAAAGGTGACTACAGAAAATAAGGAAGATGAGAAATGACTATATGATAGTCAGGAATCACTGAATGAAAATAAACAGGAAAAGACAAGTGCAAATGTGATGGCAAGGGTAGAGGATGTGACAGAAGGGGTGGAGGATGTACATGAATTTGTAGACATTGAGGAAAATGAAATTTTGGACTTAGCCTTATTGAGCCTAGAGCTATACTTAGCAGATACAAAACCGGAAGTGACGCTTCTGGTAGAGGGGAGGGAAGTCAAATTTTTGTGTGACTCAGGGGCTTCACGGACCCTGATACACCCTTCCAAATTACCGGAAGATTCAGAATCACCAGATTATATACTAGTGAAAGCAGCTAATGGACAGCTGTATCGGGAGCCACTCTCCCATGACATAGCAATAACAGACCCTGTTTCAGGAATGACCCAGAAAAGTAAAATTGTAGTTTCTGCAAAATGCCCAGTAAACCTTTTGGGTAGAGACTTAATGCAGATATTTGGCATAGCCGTAGTTCCAACCATGCAGGGTATGGAAGCAAAGCGACAAATGGATACTTTTGTAGTGCGACCGGAGGGCGAGACATATTATTGGTACACTCAGGACTTGGTTATGACTGGTCCAGGGGCACTAACCGAAGAACTGATGAACATAGCCATCAATAAATCCCCCTCCCTCAACATTGACAAACAGCATTTGTTGCATTGTACTCTGTATTACTGTAGTAGACCAGGACCTGATAAAGAATATGAGTAGGAATTATTTCAGAACCATGCAAACAGACTAGTGTTACGAAACTTATACTGGGACACAGAAGGAAACAGTGTAGTAAGCTGTTCATTGCCCAGGAATTTTTAGCACTTTACAAATCTAATCGATTGCCACATGTTAGTTTAACTAAGAATAAAAGTTTGAGATGGGCAGACTTAGAAGAAAAAGTCACAAGGTGGGAAAAGCAGACAGAATTAGAGCTCTCCGAACAAGGAGTACAGAAACAGAAACTGAATTGGATTACACAGACACACCCAGCTGTGCACTCACAGTCTAGTGAGAATAGCTGAGTATTACTCTTATTGGAAGAAGAGGAAAAAGCCTTGCGAAACATACCAGAGACTCTCTGGTCAACAGGGAAATCAGATGTAGGGTTTATTCGAACAGCAGGACCAGTTACTATTATGCCAAAATCAGCATTTAGACCCCAGAAAAGACAGTATCCCTTGAGAATGGATGCAGATATAGGGATCAAACCTATAATAGCAGCCTTACTTAAGGAAGAAGTCTTAATAGAATCTCCTGATTCACCATGTAATACACCCTTATTTCCTGTCAGGAAAGCAAATGGGGAATGGCGTATGGTCCAAGATTTACAGGCTGTAAATAATGCAGTTATACCCAGGGCACCAATGGTGCCAGATCCACACACCTTACTGAATGATTTAAAACCTCAGCAAAAGTATTTTTCTGTGGTAGATATTAGTAATGCATTTTTCTCAATACCGATACACCCCGACAGCCAACATTGGTTTGCATTTACATTTCAGGGGAAACGGTATACATATATAAGATTACCACAGGGATATTGTGAAAGTCCAACAATATTTGCACAAGAAATGGCAAGCAACCTGGCGCTATTTATCCCACCGAAAGGTAGTCAGATTTTACTTTGTGTAGACGACATTCTGCTGGCAGTCCCCACCCAGCAAGAATGTAAAGAGGACACCATAGCATTATTACAGTTTTTAGCTACTCAAGGACACAAAGTAAACAAGAACAAACTACAACTTTGGAAAAAACAAGTTAAGTACTTGGGATATGTAATATCCAAAGAAGGTAGAATATTAGACGATGATAGAAAAACAGCAATATTACAAGCACCTAGACCAACTACCAAGAAGGAAATGATGTCCTTCCTGGGAACTACTAATTTTTGTCAGAGTTGGATACCAAATTATGCTTTGGAATCTACTCCACTGACTAATTTGATATTTAAAAAGCCGATGGCAGCACAGGATTTATTACAATGGACACCAGAAGCAGAAGCAGCTTTCTGCAAGCTGAAACAACTGATAGCATCATCCTTAGTTTTAGGATTACCGAACTATCATAAGCAATTTTTTCAAACTGTAGACTGTAAGCAAGGTTATATGACATCAGTGTTGACACAGCAACATGGGGACAAGCAACACCCCATAGCTTACTATACATCACAGTTAGACCCAGTGGCGCGGTCCCTGCCCCACTGTGTACAAGCGGTAGTTGCACCTGCAATGGCAGTGCAGGCTTCGGCCTCAGTAGTGTTATTCCACCCTCTCACATTGAGAGTGCCTCATGCAGTCGCAATTATTTTACTGCAAGAAAAAGAAGCATATCTTTCTCCTGCTAGACATCTTTCCTGTATGACTATACTGTTGAGCCAACCTCATATGACAATTGAATGATGCACAACTTTGAATCCGTCAACCTTGCTCCCAACCCCTGCAGATGGCAAACCACACTGATGCCTGCAGGAGATTGAGCAAAAGACATTACCGAGACAAGACCTTACAGATGTTCCCTTGGATGATGCCGAGGTGACATACTATGTGGACGGCTCGTGCAGGAGGGGTCCTACAGGACAGATCCTAGTGGGGTATGCAGTCGTTTCTGATACTGAAACTTTAGAAGCAAAATCTTTACCACACAATTTATCTGCACAAGCAGCAGAGTTGATTGCCTTGACAAGGGCATGTACCTTAGCAAAAGGTAAGAAAGTGAATATTTTTACTGACAGTCAGTATGCTTTTTCTACTGTACATGTTTTTGCGCAGCAGTGGAAAAATAGAGGAATGATAACATCTACTGGTAAACCAATTAATCATGTGCAATTTATTTTAGATTTATTAGACTCCATTCAGTTACCTCAGAAAGTAGCTATTTGCAAATGCGTAGCTCATACCAAGCAACAGGATAGAATTTCCAAAGGTAATGCGCGGGCTGAAACAGCTGCGAAACAGGCAGCTTCAGCCTCAGAAGCTTTTCTTTTGAGTGAGGAATTACAACCCTCTGAGATTTTAGATTTAGAAATGTTAAAAACAATGCAGGCACTTACTACAAATGTAGAAAAACAGAGGTGGATAAAACGAGGAGCAATCCTTGAAAAGGGTCCGTACATTTCCAAGGAAAAGAAACCAATTTTGCCATCTAACTTGTTTAGATATGCAGCTTTGTTGAGCCATGGGCAGAGCCATGTCTCAACAGGGGGGATGGTACAGTTAGTGAATCAAGTGTTTACAACATATGGATTTGCAAACTACACAAACAATTTTTGTGCAGCATGCCATGTTTGTAACAAGCATCATGCACAAGGGGCATTGAAGCCTAAGCAAGGGAGTTTCCCTACACCACCGTATCCATTTCATACTATTTGTATGGATTTCATAGAACTGAATAAATGTGAGAATAAAAAGTATTGCCTTATCATTATGGATATGTTTTCCAAATGGGTGGAAGCTTTTCCAACTAAAAATCCAGATGCAGCTACTGTTGCAAAGGTCCTTGTTAAAGAAATTATACCCAGATTTGGCATACCGGAAAAGATTTATAGTGATAACGGTACACATTTCGTGAACCAAACAGTGCAACAACGTAGTCGCTATTTTGGAATATCGTTAAAAAATCACTGCGCTTACCACCCCCAATCTGCAGGATTAGTTGAGAGGCATAATGGGGTTTTGAAGAATAAGCTTAGGAAGTTGATGAGTGAGACACAAAAGAACTGGGTGCACTGTTTGCCTCTAGCACTGTTGAGCATGAGAACTGTTCCAAATGCAAAGGGATTAACTCCTTTTGAAACTTTGTTTGGGAGGGCATATTATACACCTCAGTGGAAACCTCTCATGTCTGCAGAGCAAGAGGCTGACAGTTCACTTGCAGGGTATATGAGACGATTTTTGAATAACAAACTTTTGCAGTTAAATTCTGTTTCAGATAAAGAGCAACCGAAATCGGAAGCACCAGTAGCCCCAGGCACCTGGGTCTGGGTGAAGATTGTGAAGAAAAAGAACTGGAATTCTCTGAAGTGGGAAGGACCGTACCAGGTACTACTGTCGACACCCACTGCAGTCAAGATCGCGGAGTGAGCTTCCTTCATTTGACACACTGTAAATTGGTTAAGAACTTTGAATTGGACAAAAACTTTGTTACTGTTGTACAACGAGAACATAATGGCCAGGTACAGAGTGAATAGAGACATTGAGCAACCTCAGAAAACTTGCATGATCATTTTGATAGCTATGCTAATCGCATTATTCTTTTTGTTGTGGCCACTCCTTTTTCCTGCCACAAAAGTTGAACTGATTAAACGTAATGAGCAAAACATAGACTGGCATCCGACCTTTAACACTTATCAGGCAATTACACGTGTGTATGCTGAGACTTTTAATGTTTCGAACTGCTGGGTATGCACGGCCATACCAACAGCATACAGGGGTTTATTGATGGCTGCTATCCCCCTAGGGGTCAATGAGACCTGGGAAAATCTGTTTTTTGACACAGTTGCTATTAAAGCACATGATAAGGTAGCACTGTATTTGCCTGTAACACAAAAAGGAATTGTATGTTTTTACAAAAATGATACCATCCAAGTGGGATGGAGCAAGTGTAATGTCACCGTACAGTATAAATGTTATACAAAAGCAAATGATTTAGGTGGATCTTGTAGTACAGATTATAACTCATTTTTGAAATCTATGCATAAGACTCTTGATCAGGTGCAACGTAATCCTGTACTTTTTAAACAGTTATCTGTAATAGATAGGAAAATGTTTCATGCAGGGCAGTCATTTCATAACAAAGTAACTACTAAAGTAGAGGACTGTTATTTTGTGTGTGGTAAAAAGCATATAAATGGTTACCTGAGAATTGGTCTGGCAGTTGTTTTTTGGGATACCTGGTCCCGGCCATACGACACACTGCAGTATTGCCTCAGGGAAGTATTCGAAATACCCGAGATGTAACCAAAAAGACTGTTAAGAAACCTGAGAATACAGTGGGACAGATCGAAGCAGGCTGGAAAGACCATCGTAATGTGGGAACCAAACTTGCGCACATGGACTTGAGTGATGCTGTCATATCATGGGCAGGTATATTACCTGCATATGGTGCAGTTAAATCAATATGGGAGCTGCGAAAACTGTCTAAACTTCTTGAAGTAATGAGTAATGTGACTTTTTCTGCTCTTGAACTGATAATTGATGAACTGAATGCCATGAGAACTGTAGTACTCCAAAACCGAATGGCTCTTGACTTCACCCTAGCGGCGAGGGGTGGGACGTGAGCTTTAATCAAAGAAGAATGCTGTGCATTTATTCCTGATCATCAGCATGAGATTAACGATCATCTTGAGGTGATTCAGCAAGTGTCGACCATGACCAAACCAGGCCCAAACCCTCTGACAGACTTTTTCCAGAATGTATTTGGGGGGTGAGGTTCCATCCTAATGAACATATTGATTGCCATGGGGTAGGATTACTCCTAATAGGAGTTTGTGTTTGTTGTGGAATCCCCTGCATGAAGAAATTAATCAAAGAATTCATAGATATATCAATTTCTGAGACTATGTATCAAAGTACTGAATTTGAAGAGCTGCTAGAATGTGAAACACTTTCATAAAAGTTTAAACTGAATGACTTTCTTAACTGCAAATCCTGATTGGAAGAGGTTGGGAAAAGAAGCAAACTGTTTATTCTTTTTTGAAAATAGAATTAAAAAGTATTAACAGGAGGGAAATGTTAGAAAAACATGTATTAATGTGTGTATGGTCAATGCTAATTAATAATCAAAAGAATTAATACACTTTTCATTCTATTTTCCATGCACTGTGTTATATATAAATTGAGTTTCATATGAGACTGAAAAAGATGCTTTTTGAAAACTGCAGTGTGCTTTCTGAAACTTGCAAGATGCCCTCTGACCTAGTAATTGCTAGCACAGCAATATTCATGTTTATGCCTTTTGGAAATGTACTTGAGGAACAGGTGCTTATCTGCTAGGTCAGGAACAAATGAATGAACAATACTATATTCTGTAAATGTAATGATTTTAAACAATCAGCTCTGTTCGAAGCATGAGAACATGTGCAGCTGCAGAAGCTTAGAGATAAAGTAGACAAAGGATTATTAGAGAAAGGAACTGCTAGCATTGCGCTTGAATTAGCCATAGTACCTTGAATGGTAACATAACATGTATCTAGCTGGTAGTAATCAAGGCCATGTTGTTTTCCTCAGGAAGTTTCTCACAAAAATTGATAAATCAGCAGAAATTCATGGGAATGATGGTCAACAGATGATGATGAAAAAGGTGGCCAAGGATGAACACAGGATAGCAGCAGATTTCTTCAGCTCCACCAATTTCATTACACTGACAGGAATTAATTACTTAAAAAATTAATTTTTGAAGTAATTTTCTTTCTAAATATGTTTGTTTTATATAGTTCTTGAACTATATCTAAATAAGAAAGGAAATCTTAACAATATTCCTGTCAGAAATCACTTTGGAAATTTTTCTGTCAGTTTATCAGTCTGAAATGAGTTCCAGTAAGACAAATTCTCAAGACTCCAGCATCAAGAAAGAACTTCAGTCTCTGATAATTATAATCCAGCAACTTACTGCTAAGATGGATAAAATGGATACTAAAATAGACACCTTCATAGAAAAAACTACAACACAAATAGACTTGTTACATATAGACCTGCAACAACAGAAGATCCAGAT
>NC_056731.1:1091883912-1091978912 GCF_019279795.1 Protopterus annectens | reverse complement strand
ATTTCACCAATTTTAAAACCTAATAAAGATCCAACTAGATGTTCTTCATATCGGCCCATCTCATTACTTAATGTTGATTATAAAATGTTTATGAGTATCTTTGCTGATAGATTGAAGACAATCATTCCCGGCATTATAGATATAGATCAGACAGGCTTCATTGTAAATAGAAATACTTTTGATAATATAAGAAGATCTTTAACATTAATAGATTTTGCAAATAGGAAAAAGAAAGATTTAACACTTATTAGTCTTGATATAAGTTCAGCATTTGATTCAGTAAGTTGGGACAATCTGTTTACCTTAATGAAGTGCACAAACTTCTCAGATGCATTTGTAAATCTAATTGAGCATTTATACAAAGGAACGTTGGCTTATATTAAGGTAGGAACATATGTTTCACAAAAATACCCATTCTTAAAGGTACAAAACAAGGATGTCCACTTTCTCCACTATTATTCACTTTAGTAATGGAGCCTTGGGCTAATTTGATCAGAAACAGTACTGACATAGAGGGTTTTAAAATAGATGAAAATACAACATCCAAAATTCAACTTTTTGCAGATGATGTTCTAATTACGTCAGCAGGATCTAATTCTTCTATGCAGTCTCTATTTGATAACATGATGAATTTTAAAAGTATTTCTGGTTTAATATTCAATGAAGAAAAAAAATACTACCTATATATACACGAAAAAATATTCTCATTAGTGATTTTACTAAATATGTACCTAATTCAGGTCAGATAACTTATTTAGCTATAATACTATCTAAAGATATTAAATCTATTATATATAATAATTATAATACCTGTTTTCTTAATATACAAAATCTTTTTAATACCTGGAATAATATGTTTTTTACTATGGAGGAGAGACTTACAATTATTAAAATGATAATATTCCCCAAGATTTTATACTTAATACAATCAATAATACTTCCACCTACAAAAATAATTATCAAGAAACTGAATACACTAATGTTAAATTTCCTATGGGCACCTAATAGACCTAGGATTGCATTAAAGAAACATACTAATAGCTGGTCTCAAGGGGGTATTTCTTTTCCAGACTTTAATTTATATACTATCTCTTCTATTGTAAAAGTTATTACTTTGTTAATAGATCAGTCATATGTCGCAAAATGGAAAGATTATTGGGAGCTAATTAGTATGCACTTCATGAAAATCTCCTTAACACATAAAAATATGATTGTAAATAACTCCATGTTATGGTTACTAAAGGAATTTTGTACTTCACCTATTACACCTAAACATATGGTTTGTTACCCATTAAATATTATTATTAGTTATCGTAACTTTATATTCATGCACCCTAAGTATAGGGAATGGAATTTTATTGTATTCCTATAATGTATACTCAGGGTATGCTTTTGTCATCTACTTCTGAAGGAACTCATTTAGCTATAGATAATGATCTAAAGTACTGGTATCAGTTGATATCTGATAATAAATTAAAAATCTAGATTTCTTAAAACAAGAATTTGATCTAAGAGAAACTTGCTGGTTAGAGGTTCAGACCTTTAGACAACATCTCATTAATAAAATAGATCTAATGTCTATAACAGTTAAAGAATCTATTCCAACACTGATTGATTACTTGATATTAAATTTACAACATAAAGTTTCTGATAAAGGTAAACTTTCATACATACATAAAATTATCAGACAAGAAACTTTTTACAGTGTAGATTCATACTGGGATTATTTCACTTCTATTAATGGGGACTCACCAAATCAACAAGATAAACAATATATATTGGAATCTGCTTATAGAACTACGTCTTCCATTGTCTGGAGACTTTATACATGGAAATTTTTACATAGATCTTTTTATACACCTTTGATGATGAATAAAATAAATAATAAAGATAATTTATGTAAGAGATGTAATGTAGAAATTAATGCTGACTGGGCTCATATGTTTTATGACTGTATAAAGATGAAAGAATACTGGAAGTCAATTAATGAATTTTTGCAGGCTCTTTTTACAGATAATTTCATTATTTCTAAATCTCTTATATTATTCAACACACCTGTGCCTCAAAGTGTTAAAAAGGTTAAGCTTCCCTTGTTATGGTCTATTCTAGCAGTGACTAGGAAAATAATAACTAGAAATTGGATTTCAGATACACCTCCTTCGTTCAATGAATTTAAAAATGTTATGAATATAGTGTGCCATATGGAAATAAACACAATTAGGACAAGAACAAATAGAAAAACATCTTATTATATTGTATGGGATAATTTACAAAATTTGTTAAAAAATTTTAATTTCAATAGCATGGTATTTTAGTTTAATTAATTGATCTGATTGTAGTGGATGTCTTTGTAAATACTTTAGTTGTTTTGTTGAATATTATAATAATACCTATTTTTAATTACTTGTATAAAATTGTTATGATATTTCTCTTATATGTTAAAACAATAAACCTGTTTTGAAAAAAAAAAGATGATGATGAAAAAGGTGGTAATCTGTTACGTCAGCTTGGTAGGCCATGTCTAGTTAGAGAATGTATAAAAATGAAAGTATTTCCTGTTTCTAGTTAGACAAACTCTGTAATAGCACGTTTTTGTCTTCTTGCTGCAAGATTAAAGTGCCTTAACCTGAACCTACCATGTTTTAATCATTTTTAAAGTATATTTTTCCTTTGACATTCAACCCTCACCAACCAAGCGACTAAGCAGCTCACCCTACTATTCAGGCATGACCAAAGGGCAACTTCAGGTGCACTCTCCAGTCCAGCTGGTGAATCTGAGTATCCTGAGGCAATGTTACAACTGCCTCATGTACACAGACAACCCTCTCCTCCTACCACAAAGCACTAACATATGCGAGAGATGCAATTATACAGCCAAACTGGAAGCTAAGCTGTTTCCAACCAAGACTGGAACAGACAGTCAAGAGGAGAAGGTTAACACTTGCACCACAACTCCAGCCGCACACAGACCTACTAAAACAGCCCTGGCAAAAAATACACATAAATACACAAAATCATACTCGGAGGCTCTAAATAAAAACTTGCAAAAACATCAGAGACCTCCAAAGCAGACACCCAAACAACCTGCACTTTCCGTCACAAACCAGATAACACATAAAACGCAAAATCAGTGTGCCGCACAATCACAGCCCTTAAGGTGAAATAACATACCTAACACGCTAATAATAGGTGACTCTATAGTCAGGCACACTGACGTCCCACTCACTAGGCTGGACAAGCAGAAGGTTACTGTTAGCTGCCTGTTGGGAGCCAGAATCTGCCACATAACACAAGCACTCAGGTCACTCCAGAACAAGTACAAATATGACTCTGTCATTGTTCATGTTGGTGTGAATGACCTGAGATGCACCTCCCTGCACTACATGAAAAGAGACATGGAAGAGCTCTCTGATCATGTAGCCCAGGCTGATATGACCCTGACCCTGAGTAGCATCCTGCCCTCACCAAGAATGATACCTCGGTATAAAGAAAAAATGATCAATTTCAGTAATTGGCTAAGCTTCTGGTGTCATTCAAAGGGGATCCAGTGTCTGTCAGCCTGGGGCGACATGCTTGACAAGCCACGTTGCTTCGCAAGAGACGGCTTGCACCTGTCACCCCTAGGCTTTTGAATACTGGCCAAGGCTCTTGCTGCCCCCTTAGTGCCTTTTTTAGGCAAGGCTCAAAAGTCAAACCCACCTCCATAAACAGCACAATTAACAAAAAACTGATGGTTATGCTACTCAACGCCGGGAGTTTAAATCTCAAAATGCACATGCTCAAAGCACTCCTCAGTATGGAGAACATCAACATATGTGCAGTAACTGAAACCTGGTTTAAGGCTCCAGAGAGCACCCCAGCACTACCGGGCTACAACTCATACCACACGTTTCGGCCACAGAACACGGACAGAAAAACAAAAGGAGGGGTGTATCCATATTAATCAAGGATACCTACACCTCCAGGTTAGTGGGGCAGCATAATACTTCTGAGATCATCCATGTGCAACTAACATCAGGCAAATCTGCAATGCAAATTGTGGCCTGCTACAGATCACCCTCCATGACCCAGGACTACCACTCCATCTTTCTGGAGACACTGGAAAACATGAAGGTCCTACCAAACACCCTGATAGTGGGAGATTTCAATTACCCTACCATTCACTGGGAAAACTACTCGAATACAAATTCCCAGGCCCAGCGCTTCCTGGAATTCATCAACTCAAATGCCCTGGATCAGCTGGTAAACTCCCCTACCAGAGGTGAAAACATATTGGACCTGGTCATCACCAACATGGGCGACAGTTGTTCCACACCGGAGGTCAACCCGCCACTGGTTAGAGCAGACCATAAACTAATCACTCTGGATGTCCGCACTCCACCACCACCCCCAACTAGGGAAACCACAGTAAAAACTTTTCTAAAGCAAATTTCACCTTACTTAAGACAGAGGTGGTAAGTTTCACAGCCCCCCACGCTAAAGGATAACGCTGCCCAAGATGCAGAAACCTTTACAAATGCACTCCTTCATCTTCCTCTCTTAAAACCTAGTTGCCTCGTGGTTTGAGCGTCTTTTCAGGCTTGTTGGCTGTTGGTGAAGCACCCTCCAAGAGGAAAAAACGCTGAGAAGAAGGGAGCCACTTTTGAGATTTTAAGTATTTTTTCTCTGTTTATTTGCTAAGTTTTTCTGCATAGCTGCCTAGCTTGAGCATTTTCTGGCTTGTTAAACTTGATTTCTGTATTAGTAGCTGTATTTAGAGCACAACCAAAAGCTGTTTGCTGAATTTCCTGTTTGCACTTAATTTTAAATCGTTTTTTCTTAAAACTTGCATATTTTCTGTCCTTGACCTAGCACTCTTGTGTGGGGTCATTTACTGCACTGTTATAACTTGATATTACTTGTGAACCTCTGCTATCTCTGTAAAAAACAAAAACAAAAAAAATCTTGCTTTTTTCCCACTTTTCTGAGAGTTAAAAAGTTCAGTTACAGGCTTGCTGTTCCTGAACTGTTTGAAAGTTTCTGTGAGGCCATTTTTGCTTGGGCTGAAGGAGGGTCTCTGTGTTTATCAGTGGGAGTGACTAACATTGAGCAGCTTCCCTGCCCCGGAGAGGTGGTTACTGACTTGAAACTGTAGTTTTATTGGCCACTAGGGGTCATTTCCATAACTCCTTCATCTTCCTCTCTTAAAACCTAGTTGCCTCGTGGTTTGAGCGTCTTTTCAGGCTTGTTGGCTGTTGGTGAAGCACCCTCCAAGAGGAAAAACGCTGAGAGAAGAAGGAGCCACTTTTGAGATTTTAAGTATTTTTTCTCTGTTTATTTGCTAAGTTTTTCTGCATAGCTGCCTAGCTTGAGCATTTTCTGGCTTGTTAAACTTGATTTCTGTATTAGTAGCTGTATTTAGAGCACAACCAAAAGCTGTTTGCTGAATTTCCTGTTTGCACTTAATTTTAAATCGTGTTTTTCTTAAAACTTGCATATTTTCTGTCCTTGACCTAGCACTCTTGTGTGGGGTCATTTACTGCACTGTTATAACTTGATATTACTTGTGAACCTCTGCTATCTCTGTAAAAACAAAAACAAAAAAAATCTTGCTTTTTCCCACTTTTCTGAGAGTTAAAAAGTTCAGTTACAGGCTTGCTGTTCCTGAACTGTTTGAAAGTTTCTGTGAGGCCATTTTGGTTGGGCTGAAGGAGGGTCTCTGTGTTTGTCAGTGGGAGTGACTAACATTGAGCAGCTCCCCTGCGCCCCGGAGAGGTGGTTACTGACTTGAAACTGTAGTTTTATTGGCCACTAGGGGTCATTTCCATAACTCCTTCATCTTCCTCTCTTAAAACCTAGTTGCCTCGTGGTTTGAGCGTCTTTTCAGGCTTGTTGGCTGTTGGTGAAGCACCCTCCAAGAGGAAAAACGCTGAGAGAAGAAGGGAGCCACTTTTGAGATTTTAAGTATTTTTTCTCTGTTTATTTGCTAAGTTTTTCTGCATAGCTGCCTAGCTTGAGCATTTTCTGGCTTGTTAAACTTGATTTCTGTATTAGTAGCTGTATTTAGAGCACAACCAAAAGCTGTTTGCTGAATTTCCTGTTTGCACTTAATTTTAAATCGTTTTTTCTTAAAACTTGCATATTTTCTGTCCTTGACCTAGCACTCTTGTGTGGGGTCATTTACTGCACTGTTATAACTTGATATTACTTGTGAACCTCTGCTATCTCTGTAAAAACAAAACAAAAAAAAAATCTTGCTTTTTCCCACTTTTCTGAGAGTTAAAAAGTTCAGTTACAGGCTTGCTGTTCCTGAACTGTTTGAAAGTTTCTGTGAGGCCATTTTGCTTGGGCTGAAGGAGGGTCTCTGTGTTTATCAGTGGGAGTGACTAACATTGAGCAGCTTCCCTGCCCCGGAGAGGTGGTTACTGACTTGAAACTGTAGTTTTATTGGCCACTAGGGGTCATTTCCATAACTCCTTCATCTTCCTCTCTTAAAACCTAGTTGCCTCGTGGTTTGAGCGTCTTTTCAGGCTTGTTGGCTGTTGGTGAAGCACCCTCCAAGAGGAAAAACGCTGAGAGAAGAAGGAGCCACTTTTGAGATTTTAAGTATTTTTCTCTGTTTATTTGCTAAGTTTTTCTGCATAGCTGCCTAGCTTGAGCATTTTCTGGCTTGTTAAACTTGATTTCTGTATTAGTAGCTGTATTTAGAGCACAACCAAAAGCTGTTTGCTGAATTTCCTGTTTGCACTTAATTTTAAATCGTTTTTTTCTTAAAACTTGCATATTTTCTGTCCTTGACCTAGCACTCTTGTGTGGGGTCATTTACTGCACTGTTATAACTTGATATTACTTGTGAACCTCTGCTGTCTCTGTAAAAACAAAACAAAAAAAAAATCTTGCTTTTTCCCACTTTTCTGAGAGTTGAAAAAGTTCAGTTACAGGCTTGCTGTTCCTGAACTGTTTGAAAGTTTCTGTGAGGCCATTTTTGCTTGGGCTGAAGGAGGGTCTCTGTGTTTATCAGTGGGAGTGACTAACATTGAGCAGCTTCCTGCCCCGGAGAGGTGGTTACTGACTTGAAACTGTAGTTTTATTGGCCACTAGGGGTCATTTCCATAACTCCTTCATCTTCCTCTCTTAAAACCTAGTTGCCTCGTGGTTTGAGCGTCTTTTCAGGCTTGTTGGCTGTTGGTGAAGCACCCTCCAAGAGGAAAAACGCTGAGAGAAGAAGGAGCCACTTTTGAGATTTTAAGTATTTTTTCTCTGTTTATTTGCTAAGTTTTTCTGCATAGCTGCCTAGCTTGAGCATTTTCTGGCTTGTTAAACTTGATTTCTGTATTAGTAGCTGTATTTAGAGCACAACCAAAAGCTGTTTGCTGAATTTCCTGTTTGCACTTAATTTTAAATCGTTTTTCTTAAAACTTGCATATTTTCTGTCCTTGACCTAGCACTCTTGTGTGGGGTCATTTACTGCACTGTTATAACTTGATATTACTTGTGAACCTCTGCTATCTCTGTAAAAACAAAACAAAAAAAAAATCTTGCTTTTTCCCACTTTTCTGAGAGTTAAAAAGTTCAGTTACAGGCTTGCTGTTCCTGAACTGTTTGAAAGTTTCTGTGAGGCCATTTTGCTTGGGCTGAAGGAGGGTCTCTGTGTTTATCAGTGGGAGTGACTAACATTGAGCAGCTTCCCTGCCCCGGAGAGGTGGTTACTGACTTGAAACTGTAGTTTTATTGGCCACTAGGGGTCATTTCCATAACTCCTTCATCTTCCTCTCTTAAAACCTAGTTGCCTCGTGGTTTGAGCGTCTTTTCAGGCTTGTTGGCTGTTGGTGAAGCACCCTCCAAGAGGAAAAACGCTGAGAGAAGAAGGAGCCACTTTTGAGATTTTAAGTATTTTTCTCTGTTTATTTGCTAAGTTTTTCTGCATAGCTGCCTAGCTTGAGCATTTTCTGGCTTGTTAAACTTGATTTCTGTATTAGTAGCTGTATTTAGAGCACAACCAAAAGCTGTTTGCTGAATTTCCTGTTTGCACTTAATTTTAAATCGTTTTTTCTTAAAACTTGCATATTTTCTGTCCTTGACCTAGCACTCTTGTGTGGGGTCATTTACTGCACTGTTATAACTTGATATTACTTGTGAACCTCTGCTATCTCTGTAAAAACAAAACAAAAAAAATCTTGCTTTTTCCCACTTTTCTGAGAGTTAAAAAGTTCAGTTACAGGCTTGCTGTTCCTGAACTGTTTGAAAGTTTCTGTGAGGCCATTTTGCTTGGGCTGAAGGAGGGTCTCTGTGTTTATCAGTGGGAGTGACTAACATTGAGCAGCTTCCCTGCCCCGGAGAGGTGGTTACTGACTTGAAACTGTAGTTTTATTGGCCACTAGGGGTCATTTCCATAACTCCTTCATCTTCCTCTCTTAAAACCTAGTTGCCTCGTGGTTTGAGCGTCTTTTCAGGCTTGTTGGCTGTTGGTGAAGCACCCTCCAAGAGGAAAAACGCTGAGAGAAGAAGGAGCCACTTTTGAGATTTTAAGTATTTTTCTCTGTTTATTTGCTAAGTTTTTCTGCATAGCTGCCTAGCTTGAGCATTTTCTGGCTTGTTAAACTTGATTTCTGTATTAGTAGCTGTATTTAGAGCACAACCAAAAGCTGTTTGCTGAATTTCCTGTTTGCACTTAATTTTAAATCGTTTTTTCTTAAAACTTGCATATTTTCTGTCCTTGACCTAGCACTCTTGTGTGGGGTCATTTACTGCACTGTTATAACTTGATATTACTTGTGAACCTCTGCTATCTCTGTAAAAACAAAACAAAAAAAAATCTTGCTTTTTCCCACTTTTCTGAGAGTTAAAAAGTTCAGTTACAGGCTTGCTGTTCCTGAACTGTTTGAAAGTTTCTGTGAGGCCATTTTGCTTGGGCTGAAGGAGGGTCTCTGTGTTTATCAGTGGGAGTGACTAACATTGTACAGCTTCCCTGCCCCGGAGAGGTGGTTACTGACTTGAAACTGTAGTTTTATTGGCCACTAGGGGTCATTTCCATAACTCCTTCATCTTCCTCTCTTAAAACCTAGTTGCCTCGTGGTTTGAGCGTCTTTTCAGGCTTGTTGGATGTTGGTGAAGCACCCTCCAAGAGGAAAAAACGCTGAGAGAAGAAGGGAGCCACTTTTGAGATTTTAAGTATTTTTCTCTGTTTATTTGCTAAGTTTTTCTGCATAGCTGCCTAGCTTGAGCATTTTCTGGCTTGTTAAACTTGATTTCTGTATTAGTAGCTGTATTTAGAGCACAACCAAAAGCTGTTTGCTGAATTTCCTGTTTGCACTTAATTTTAAATCGTTTTTCTTAAAACTTGCATATTTTATCTCCTTGACCTAGCACTCTTGTGTGGCGTCATTTACTGCACTGTTATAACTTGATATTACTTGTGAACCTCTGCTATCTCTGTAAAAAGAAAACAAAAAAAAATCTTGCTTTTTCCCACTTTTCTGAGAGTTAAAAAGTTCAGTTACAGGCTTGCTGTTCCTGAACTGTTTGAAAGTTTCTGTGAGGCCATTTTGCTTGGGCTGAAGGAGGGTCTCTGTGTTTATCAGTGGGAGTGACTAACATTGAGCAGCTTCCCTGCCCCGGAGAGGTGGTTACTGACTTGAAACTGTAGTTTTATTGGCCACTAGGGGTCATTTCCATAACTCCTTCATTTGTCCTCGGAGGAGTGGTTTAGGGCAGTGACTTGTGGTTTGTTGGCCAATTTGGGTCATTTCCTGTCTTTTCCAGCCCCTGCTATAAAGCACGCTTTAGCGATTTAGCCGATTTAGCCGATTTAGCGGAGTTGCTACTGTTGCACACTAGGGCAGCCCGGTTAAGCAGGTTTAAACTATTCGGGCTACCTAAAGTCCACTCTTCAAATTTTCCTTAAAACTACCTTCCTCGAACTATACTACTGATCTAATCAGCGTATCCTATAATTAAAAGATCATCTCTACTTGACTCCAAGTAGACTATTCTCTATCTGTTAAGCGTAGCACTTGCTCGTACAGTACTTATTACCTTGATACGGGACTCTTGTCATAGATAGTACCCCAAAAAGGGAACCCCCATTTCTCGGTCACCCACGTCCCCGGAATCTTTTTAAAGTTTTTTGTCTATTCCTTCTAGCATGTCGAGGGATCAGTTGCTAGTGTCCTCTCCTGCTCAGCTGGTGAACCTGGGAATATTGAGGCAATGTTACAATTGCCTCATGTACACAGACAACCCTCTCCTCCTCCCACAAAACACAAATACATGCGAGAGATGCAACTACACGGCCAAACTGGAGGCTGAGCTCTCTCAACATAGGACTGGCAAGACCAGTCAGGAGGAGAAGGTTACCACACACACTATAGACCCAGTCTCACATATTACCATTACAACCTCAAATCATACACATAAACACACAAAGACATACTGGAGGCTCTGATCAAAATCTACCAAAACAGCAGAGGCCACCAAAGCAGACACCCAAACAACCACCACCTCAGAACACAACACCTGCAACACATAGACCTCACAGTCAGAGTGTCAAACAGTCACAGCCCTTAAGGCCAAACACAATGCCAGACACACTAGTCTTTGGTGACTCCATACTCAGACACACTGGCGTCCCGCTCACCAGACTGAGTAAGGAGAAGGTCACAGTAAGCTGCCTGTCGGGTGCTAGAATCCGCCACATAACGCAAGCACTCAGGTCTCTCAACAGCAGGTAGAAATATGATTCAGTCATTGTCCACGCTGGTGTAAACGACCTGAGGCGTACCTCCTTGGACTACATGAAAAGAGACATTGAGGAGCTCTCTGATTATGTAGCCCAGACAGGTATGACCCTGACCTTGAGCAGTATCCTACCTTCACCAAGAATGATGCCACAATACAGAGATAAGATGATCAGCTTTAACAATTGGCTTAAACACTGGTGTCATTCAAAGGGGATCCAGTGTCTGTCTGCCTGGGATGACATGCTGGACAAGCCACGCTGCTTCGCAAGGGACGGCTTGCACCTGTCACCCTGGGATTCGGATATTGGCAAAGGCTCTTGCCACCCCATAGTGCCTTTTTAGGCAAGGCTCAAATTCTAAACCTACCACCCTAGAACACAAAAAGGAAAAAAACTAAGGGTAATGCTGCTCAATGCCAGAAGTCTAAATCTCAAAATGCACGCACTCGAGGCCCTTCTCAGTATGGAGAACATCGATGTCTGTGCTGTGACAGAAACCTGGTTCAAGGCTCCTGAGAGCACCCCGCTATCAGGTTTTACCTCATATCATGCGTTCCGCCCCAAAATCTGGACAATACCAAGAAAGGAGGGGTATCCATATTCATCAAGGACACCCACACCTCAAGACTGGTGGCAACGCACGATGCATCGGAGACCATCCAGGTGCAATTAACCATAGGCAAGACTGCTCTGCAAATTGTAGCATGTTACAGGCCACCCTCACAAACTCAGGAACCTCACATGGCCTTCCTGAAAACACTAGAGGGATAAATGTATCACCAAACACCATCATACTAGGTGACTTCAATTACCCTAATATAGACTGGGAACACTACTCAAGCCCAAACACCCTAGCCCAAAAGTTCCTGGAATTCATAAACTCAAATGCCATGGAACAACTAGTCACCATCCCCACAAGAGGAGATAACATACTTGATCTCATCATCACGAACATGGGAGCACAATGTTCAACACCGGAGGTGTACCCCTCACTGGTGAGATCAGACCACAAACTAATCTCGCTGGAGGTCCTCATCCCACCCCACCTGAAATAAAAAGACCACAGTAAAGAACTTCTCAAAAGCCGACTTCACACTTCTAAAGACTAGTGTGGTCTCCTTTAAGGCCCCCGAGCCAGCGGAAAACAGTACTCAAACCGCTGAATCACTTACAAATGCCTTCTACCAGCACCTGCAGGACTGCATGGATAAGGCAATCCCAAGCAAAACAAAGACTCTTTGTACCAAAGGCAAGCATCCAGTCTGGTGGACCCCAGCCATAAACAAACTCTACAACAAAAGGAGGAAGCTACTACAAAGATAGAGCAAAATCCTTAAAAGGTAAGACACCCTTGATCACTATAAGTAAAAAACTAAGAGCTCTCATAAAATCATCCAAAGCAAATTTCGAGAGAAAAATAGCTAAAGACTCAAAAGACAATCATAAGGCCTTCTTTAGCTATGTTAGAAACCTGGGAGGAAACTCCCAGATATGCTCAGAGCTAGTTCAAAATGATGTGAAGATTACTGATCCTACAGACATTGCCAACATACTGGCTGACAGGTTCAGTGCAAACTTCTCCCCTCCCCAAAGGAGAGATATCTATACCAAGCGATTGCAGCCCCCAAACATCTCCAGCGCCCAAGTGAGAACTGCTCTCTCCAAAGCAAAAACACAGCATCCATGGGACCTGATGGTGTCCCCGGCTGTGTGCTCCATGAACTCAATGAGGAATTAAACCCACAGCTAGGACAGCTGTTTAATCAAAGTCTTACCTCTGGATACGTACCCAGGAGTGGCGCACTGCAACTGTGGTACCACTTCACAAAGGCGGTGCCTCCACCGACCCTGGAAATTACCGCCCATTAGCTTGACAAGCCTTATCTGCAAAGCCATGGAGAGGATCATAATGGACCTCATAAATAAAGACATAGGGAATTTGCAGACTTTGGATCCAACCCAGTTTGGCTTTGTCAAAGGCAGATCATGCCTTTTAAACTTGGTTGACTTTTTGAAACAGTCACCAAAGCCATTGATGAGGGAAAGGCAGTCCATACAGCCTACCTCGATCTGGCTAAGGCCTTCGATACAATACCCCATTCGGGTATCATTGAAAAACTCATCAGCTTAAATGTCAACCCATACATCACAAGATGGGTTGCAAACTGGCTGAGTGACAGAACCCACAGGGTCAGAGCTGCTGGCGCCATGTCAGACTCAAAGCCTGTCACAAGTGGTGTCCCACAGGGCTCAGTCCTGGGCCCACTCTTGTTTGGCATCTACTTTTCCGAAGTACAAGCAAACACAGGAGGGTTATGGCTGACAAAGTTTGCAGATGACTGCAAACTGGGCGCCATAGTAGAAAACACATCTGACACAGATATCCTTCAGAAGGGTCTCACAGAAGCGGATAACTGGTGCCAGAGCCACGGCCTAAAGTTAAATGCCAAAAAATGCATAGTCATACCCTTCGGGAAAAACAAGGTTACCCTAGCTACCAAATAGGTGGCAATCCACTGAGCACAGAAGAAGTTATCAGGGACCTGGGGACCCAGGTTGATAGTAGTCTGTCATTCGACACCCATGTAGCTAAAGTAGTTAGGAAGACCTTCTACATTGCCCACCTTATCATGAAGGGATTCTCATCTAGATCAAGGGAGGTCATAGTCTCCCTTTACTCATCACTCATCAGACCAATGATTGAGTACAATGCCCCATTCGAATGTATCTGACCCGACACTTGCAGCAGCTGGAGAGGCCACAAAAGTTCCTCACCAAAAGGATAAAGGGTCTCAAAAATCTGTCCTATGCTGCCCGACTGAAAGAACTCCAGCTCTATTCAGTCGCACCGCTTGCTCAGAGGTGACCTTTGCCTAACATACAAGGCCATGTCAAACCCAGATTTGATGAATATGCTTCACCTCAAAAATCTAGATCCATCAGAGCCACAAGGGCGGAGACTTAAACCTTGACACGGCTATTAATAGGACGTGCTGGAGGGATAGATTCATCACCCAAAGACTCCCTATGCTGTGGAACAAAATCCCGGTACATGTGAGGCAGAGCACCTCGCTGGCCTTGTTCAAGAGAAATCTTGACCAATGGATGGGAGATCGCAGATATACCCCAGGGATTACCTCAGTGTCACTGCTCGACAGAGGCACAGAAAAATAATGGGTATAGTTCCCCATACTAAAGGGGTGGCCTAAGCCACAAAACGATGGGCTAGGCTTGTAAATGCCCTTGGGCAGATAGCCTAGTATGAACCTATGAACCTATGAACCTATGAGCACCTACAAGGATGCATGGATTGTGCAATCCCTAGCAAAACCAAGACTCACTCCTCTAAGAGAAGGAAAACAGTTTGGTGGACCCCTGCAATAAACAGGCTATACAATAAAAGGAGGAAACTAGTTCAGAAAAAAAGCAAATCCCAAGAAGGAAAGACATACCTGATCAGTATCAGTAAGAAACTGAGGTCCCTCATGAAATCATCCAAGGCTAACTTCGAAAGAAAAATAGCCAAGGATTCAAAAGATAACCACAAAGCCTTCTTTAGCTATGTTAAGAATCTAAGTGGCAACTCGCAGATATGCACTGAACTAGTGCAAAATAGCACAAAATATACTGAACCTACTGATATTGCCAACATCCTGGCAGATAGATTCAGTGCAAACTTCACCCCCTCTCACCTCCAAAAGGGCCCACAACAATACCAGAAAAGTGTAGTGTCCCAAAAATCACAGACGCACAGGTGAAAACAGCCCTTTCAAAAGCCAAAAACCCAGCATCAATGGGACCAGATGGTGTCCCAGGCTGTGTCTTGCATGAACTACAGAATGAACTAACCCCTCCACCTAAACACGCTGTTCACCCTCAGCCTCTCCACAGGCTATGTGCCCATAGAATGGTGCACAGCAAAGGTTATTCCTCTCCACAAAGGAAGGGCCACAACTGACTCTGGTAACTATCTCCCCATAAGCCTGACTAGCCTGGTCTGCAAGGCTATGGAGCGCATCATCATGGAACTCATTAACAAAGGCATTGGGAACCTCCAAACACTTGACCCGACCCAGTTCGGCTTTGTTAAGGGCAGATCATGCCTACTAAACCTGGTTGACTTCTTCGAGACAGTCACCAAGGCCATAGATGAGGGAAAGGTGGTTCACACAGCCTACCTTGACCTCGCCAAGGCTTTTGACACCATTCCCCACTCGGGTATTACAGAAAAACTCACCAGCCTGAACATAAACCCCTATGTCATGAGATGGGTTGCAAACTGGCTTACAGACAGAACTCACGGTAAGAATAGCGGGCTCCAGGTCTGACTCTAAACCAGTCACAAGTGGTGTCCCACAAGGCTCGGTCCTGGGACCCCTACTGTTCGGCATATACTTCTCAGAAGTGCAGGCAAACACAGGAGGACTATGGCTAACCAAGTTCACCGATGACTGCAAACTGGGAGCCATAATTGACTCTCCGGCTGACACGAGCATCCTCCAAAAGGGCCTTACTGAGAAAGACACCTGGTGTCAAAGTCATGGCCTCAAGCTAAATGCCAAAAAATGCATAGTCATCCCATTTGGGAAAAACAAAACACCCACGAATTACCACATAGGTGGCAGCCCCCTTAATACAGAAGAGGTAATAAGAGATCTGGGGACCCAGGTAGATAGTACTCCGTCCTTTGACAATCATATTGCCAAAGTAGTTAGGAAATCATTCTATGTGGCCCATCTAATTACTAAAAGGTTCGCATCTAGAAATAAAGAGGTTATTGTGCCCCTCTACTCGTCACTCATTAGACCCATCATAGAGTACAATGCCACATTTGGGATGTACCTTACAAGACACTTCCAACAGCTGGAAAGACCACAAAACTACCTCACCAAGAGGATTACTGGTCTCAAACATATGTCCTATGCAGCCCGACTGAAAAAACTCCGGCTGTACTCAGTGCATATTGTTTACTCAGAGGTGATCTCTGCCTGACTTACAAAGCCATGTCCAACTCAGAATTGATGGACATGCTCCACCTAAAGAAATCCAAGTCACTGCGAGCCACGCACTCTAGTGAGCTAAACCTCATCACAACAATAAATAGAACATGCTGGATGGATAGATTCCTGTCACAGAGATTCCCCATGCTTTGGAACAAAATTCCAAATTACATCAGGCAGAGCCCCTCACTAACACTCTTCAAGAGAAACCTTGATGAGTAAATAGGTAACAGAAAAGACACCCCTGGGATCACTTCATTGGCTCTGCTTGACAGAGGATCTGTTAATTAATCAATGGGGCGGCAAAAGCCGACACACTCTGGCTAGGCTTATAAATGCCCTCAGGTAGATAGCCTAGTACCTACCTATGAACCTATGAACCTATAAAGATTAGACAGAATAGCAAAATAAATGTTTTCTAGAAGTATTATATGAAAGGTTGAAAAAAGTATTCAAGTGCAAAGATTTATTTAGAGGAGTAATGAAATTTATATGGGAAAAAGGGGATAAATATGGTATGTAGAATTGGAGACCAGTGGTAATAAATAATGCAAACTATGTAATATTTACGAAAATATTTCAGCAAAGATTGGAAGTAAAAACTAACAAAGTAATCAATGATATGATATATAATGTCAAAGGAAGAACAAGTCATGAGTTATTAGTGATAATCAGGGAATTGGTAAATGATATGATAAATGGGAAGAATAAATAAAGATAATGATATGTGATTTAAAGAGAGCTTTTGATGCTGTACAGTATGGAAACATTGGGAAATATTTCAATCTTATAAGTGAGAAGATAAAATTGTGTGTATGATAGCCTATAACAATAATATAAAGTTTTTAGTGAATTGTTGGTTAAGTAAGGACATAGCTATAAAAAGCGGTATAAGACAAGGTTAGCCATTACATAGTACAATACTTACATTAGTAATGAATATGTTAGTAAGTCATATCAATCAAAAGATGAAGGATGTAGGCTACATAAATAAAGAAAGTATAGAAATACCTATTATGTTATCTTATGCAGATGACATTGTAATTGTCAGGAAAGATGTAGAAGGGATGTATAAAGTAATAAATGATCTAAATGTGAATCTAAATGTAGTAGCTTTTGTACTTAAATAAAGAAAAGAGTAAAGCCTTAGGACATAATGGAAAAATTGGTGGATTAAGTTAAAAATGCATGAAAATAAGGTTTAGATAAAGGTTTGTTGGAGAAGAAAAAAGAAGAGTTATAATGGCAAGAGATGATAGAGAAAATAAATGTGTAACTTCTGAAGATCTTTCAAATTATCATTCAAGATGAAAGTATATATAACAAATTCCATTTTAATGGCTAAAATGATACATTTAGCAAGTGTATTTAGTTTGCCCTTAAAATATGAAAAGGAATTATATACATATTTTTTTCATTTATGTTGGGTTCAAGGCTTAACCCTGTGAAAAGGGGTTTACTGTATGCTATGGAGGAAAAAGGGGGCTTAGGTTTAATCAACCCAGTAGTTTATGCAACTTCTTTGACTCTGTATAAAGTCTTGAAATGGATGAAAGAAAACAATGAAGATTTAAGAAATAGAATATTACAATCAAAGTATGGAAAGGAATGGGAAGCAATGTAAACACTTAAAAGGAAAAGAGAAGGGATAAATAAAAAGTGCAAGATTTATCAAGAAAAGGCCTTAATTTGAAAATTAAATGTGAATGATATTGAAGAAAAGAGAAAAACATGGTAAAAATATCATGATTAACCACTTTTATGCATATCCTTGGATAAATTTAGAGGAAGGCAAGATCAGGGCAATAAAAGCAAGAATGGAAAGATGCCAAAATATGACTGAATGTCAGGAGTTTTGTAGAGACTGATAATTAGAAAATTGCCAGTTAAAGCAAGTATTCCATATAAATGAACAGATGATCGAATATGTAATTATTGTAAGGAGATTGAAGCAGCTGAGCATGTGTTCTTGAAGACGTAAAAAAATTGAAAGAAAGTGGAAGACATTAGAAGAGATGAATTATTTTGAGAACATAAAGGGTATAGAGGATGTAAACATGGACATTATTGAATATATTTTTACACAGATAGTAACACTGAATGTGTATACAAAAAGGGTAAAAAATAATTCAGTGTTATATGGGTGCATGGAATCAGAGAGTGAAAGAAATAAAGTTCAGTGAAAAATCTGATTAAGCAAAAAATATTTGAAAAGATGACATTTTGGTTGTAGAAAATGGAGTGGGGATCCCAAAATATATAATAAAACTAAATTTGTAGAACATGAAGTAATGTGTCAAGTTTAAAATATTGTAAATAATGTAGATAGTGTATATATATATTGTAAATACTGTTTAATTAATATGTTTTTTAAATTAAAGACCCCTACTCTTTTTGATGGGTGCCATGGGATCTTTTACATCTTCCTGAGCTACTACCAACTCAAGCAGATGGAGTCTTGGTTAAATATCTCATCCAAAAGATGATACACTCAAGAGTGTGCTGTGCTACACTGTCAACAACTGACATCCGTTATGAGGGAGTAGAACCTGCAGACTTCAAAGGTATGTGTGTTACCTAATGTGACTGACACTGCTCATTTTTGACAGACGATACATATATTACAACTGTGCTTCCTTTGCACTTATCCCCAGTCTGCATAGTTCTCAACACTACAGCTAGACTGTAACAGCTAACCAAATTTTGCAACAAACGTGAACTCCCACAACTGCATTTCCCATAACATATGTTAAGTGGCTAGAACTATGCCATTGTCTAGCTGTAATACAGTTTAGAACAGCCCACTCCATCTTCTGCTCTTCTTACAGATACTCATCTCCTGATTCAGTAGTAAGTTCCTTTCTGTAGTCTCTGGTCACAAGTACCACTACTCATGCAAGCTCCTAGGTCTCAGACATTTTACACTGACTCATTGTTTGCAAGTGTGGGCTCTATGGGAGTAATCTACTTGAAAACAAAAACTGTTAATGTCACACAAAGCACTTTTATGAAGACAACTTTAACATAAGCAGGGACTATGACTTGATCTGCTCTTTCCTACTGTTCAAATCCAACTTATATATAAAAAAGATCCTAATGCATTACATTGTTTTTTAGTTTTGGGACATGTTAGTATAACCTAAGAAAATACTTCCCATTATCATCACATTTTTCTGAAGGTGAGATTGCTATCCAAAGACAATACCTCTCTAAACTATTATTGTCCTGTATTACTTACATGATTATTTCTGCATTATTTGTATCTGTGGTGCATTTTAACTTTTTTAGATATTTGTTTGCTTGATACAGATGTTTTTATGTTAAAAGTGCTGATGTAATTACAGCTTTTCTCCCTAAGCCTCACTGAATACATGAAACTACAGTGAAAATATGTTACAGGCAAGTCAAATTATCCTTGTCAAGTAACATGAACTAGATAAAACTCCTCTCCATCTGGCCCTCACTGAACACACTGCTAAATGAAGCTGCATTATTTGTAGCATAGTCAGGCCTAAAACCGCTTTACAGTACTTTGTTTTCTGACGCTTGCTTTTTGTGTTCCTTTTTGGGTCAGAAGGAGGCTTACATGCAGGAGTTTTATATCAGGAGGTAGCTTAATAGTGCAAGCAGGGGTAATCACTGCATTTTCTTTTTTAAATAAGTATATATACATATATATATATATATATATATATATATATATATATATATACACACATATATATATATATATATATATATATATATATATATATATATATGGGTTCATGTAATTTGATCGACAGTTCATTTGATCGACAGTTCATTTGGTCGACAGTTCATTTGATCGACAAGCATTTTAGGTGGGGGGCTTCGCCCCCCACACCCCCCAATGTGGGGGGCTGTGCCCCCCCTAACTATATATATCAACTCCAGGGTCGCACAACATTGGGGAAGGGGGCAAATGCTTGTCGATCAAATGAACTGTCGACCAAATGAACTGTCGATCAAATGAACTGTCGATCAAATGACATGAACCCATATATATATATATATATATATATATATATATATATATATATATATACAGAGAGAGAGAGTGTGTGTGTGTGTGTGTGTGTGTGTGTGTGTGTGTGTGTGTGTGTGTGTGTGTGCGTTTCCCTTTGATATTTACTTGAACATGTGCAAGGAACACACTGTGGAATGTGCTGCAGGGAAGGGGTATACAGTATGGACCACTTCCCATTGGTGTTCGTAGAATCAGAGTCTTAAATGTCATACTCCTACTACAGGATATTCTGCTGCTCATATGCAGTAGAATATACTGCATGCGCTTGGCAGGATATGCCATTTCATTCATGAAAGGTATTCTGTTTTTATGTCTCCAAGTTTGTCTTCCTTACAACTGAATATTACAGTTCTGCTCCAGCCTGAATGATACGTATGCTGTTGAAATTTAAATCAGCCTTTAATCTCTATCTTGCTTTCCTTCAACATGATGTCCCCCTTATTAACGTTTCTTGTGACCACAAGCATGACATTGGAATTAAGCAGTGTTGTAGTGTCAAGCACACTGGATGCATTTTAAAGAAACCACAATTTCTCAGATATATGCTAACATTTTTTTCAGTCTGATAATGAATTTTATATGTTTATTACTAAATTGCATTGTGAGTAACGGAATTAAAATCTCAGCAACAATAAATGGTGGTGATGCTTGCCCAGCACATCCAAGTATCAGAAATGCACTAGAATAAATTCTTGTACAATGAAAGCACTTGCACTCATATTATCTGGGAGCAGATGAACTCCACAGCTCTTGGGATCTGTGGCTGTGAGTTTTAATACATTGCACCTGTGTTTTATACAGGATTGCCCGCAACGAGGAATTTGCTGCATACATTAAAGTGTTTTGGTATCTCCGTACAAAGGTTTGTTAGTCCATCCATTCACATACTGTTGGTCTATCCATCAAAAGCTTTACAGTGGACAAGTGCCAGCATTTTTTGGCCAGGTCAGTGCTTAATTTCTTTATAAATAATAACATTTAATTAATAGCATGAATTTGGGTTTAATCCAAGTTTTGTTCCCACATTTTGTCCTCACTTTTCTTTCACACACACACACACACACACACACACACACACACACACACACACACACACACACACGCACGCACGCACACACACACACAAACACAATGTATGTGTGCACCTAACTACTCCTGCTTTTTTTCATCTGTTACATTTTTAGGCATTAAAAGCCTAAGGATTTGTTCAAGTACTGGCAGCTAAAGTAAGTTAACTGAACACCGAAGTTTTGTACTACAGAGGTTTTACTTTTATTCTTTGAATGTTGTTGGCCATGAATTTATTCTAGTCAAGCTACCTCTGGCATTCTCTTGCTAGATTGCTTCAGATTTTTTTTTTACTCTTTTGTGTAGGAAAGTGCCCGTCACCTTGCCAACATCCAGGAAATCTCCCATATCCACAGCACCTCTTGAGCTAGCTGCTTTGTGTGCTCTGTCAAAACAAGTTTGGTAGATTTCTCTAAAGCATTTTTCTTGCTGTTCAGTCCATCATGCCTTGAGTTTAATGTTCTTTGGCCTCTTAGCATTCAATAATTCTTTCAGCACTGATTTTATGAGTTTTTCTAATGATAAGGTCAAACTGACACATCATCAATATTCTGTATCACCCCCCTCCAGTTTGGCCAAAGGGAAAAAAAAAAGACATCTAGCTTCGCAAATTGTCTAGTAGAATTTGACTTGAGTGGAAGAATCATTATAAAAAAAAGTGCATTTGCAAATTAAGTTGACATGGTTATACCTGCAGTGAAAATGCTTAGGCATATGCTTTTCATAACATTGGGCAGGGAAGTTTTCTAAACAGCTAGAGGCTTAGTAACACACTTGTCAATAAACATGGTGTGAGTCAGACAGGCGTGTGGACAAACACAGGCAGGCAGACACACAGTCTCTCACACACACGCATACACACACACACACACACACACACACACACACACACACACACACACACACACACACACACACACACAAACACACACAGAACTGAGGCTGGAGATCACTCAATGTGAAATAACTTGCAACTGGCTTTTAAACAGCTGCTGGATATTTGACTACAAACGGAATTTTGTGTGGTGTAAAGTGAGCGATGAGTTATGTGGGTTTGCATCTAATAGGCATTTTGATTGTTTTCCAAACATTGAAAGAGACCAGTCAGCATTATCAATGTGTCATTTTTCCTTGATTCTCATTCTGTCTCTTTCTTTTGATAACTTATTTGTCCATTTCTGCATGTAATCCACGTTTGTACACCTTCACATTTAATTTCTTTCTCATGTCTAATGCTTTTTTACTGTCATAAATAACAAAGGGAACTTGCATCACAGCAGCAGTAATCCAAATGAAAAGGAACACTGGTGGGCTCTTGCAGAGGCCCAATATAATTGTGTAGGCTGCTCAGAAAAGTAGCACCCTATATCTGGATTACTTGTCCAGTACTGACCCTGCAGTGCAGCATAAGTAGATGCTGCACTCCTGAGTGTGGCAGTCTTCAAATGAGATGTCAAACCGAGGTCCTATTTGCCTCAGATGGTGGTAGCTCAAGTGGATATAAAAGATTCTATGGCAGTTATTGGAGTATAAGAGAAGTTCGGCAGTCGCCTGACCAAATTACCCCTAGAAAAGAGGCCATCAGCCTAGTGGGAGTAACCCAGTCAGCAAACTGCAAATTAAATAATAGTAGCACAAAAGCAACTGCTGCTGATGTAAAAGTGAAAGGTGAAGGCAGTCTAATCATGCCTCACTACTTAATGATTGCATGTTACTATACAGGCCATTGAAAACCTTCCTGTCCAACCTTTTCCTGCTGTGCCTCTGTCTGCACAAACCCAAAAGGCAAAATCCAGGACATTCATACTCCCAGTACAGGCACTTTTACGTATAAACATCAGAGAGTGTACAGTGGGTTAAAGTACAACCTAGAAATAGGACTTCTCCCTTTTTAATCAGGAGACCAATTTTAATATCAAGAATTACAAATATATGAATGGATGAAATCAACTCCATTGTGTGGGTGGTGCAACAGGTAGCATACTTCCATTGATACAACAACTTTACTCTGCAAGATACAACATAACAACTTTACTCTGCAAGATATGATACAACAACTTTACTCTGCAAGATATGATACAACAACTTTACTCTGCAAGAATCATCAATAGAGCCACCAAAATAATATAAGACACCACGCATCTGGTGCACGGACTGTTTAAACATCTGGCATCGGGTAGAACATATCACAGCATCTGCTGCAGGAATACCAGATTCAACAACAGAGGTCAGACTTCTGAACTCAGGCATAAGTACCAGAGAACTGGACATAAACTAAGTCAGTTCTTTCTTCTTTTTTTTTCAAAATATCTACACTCTATTGTATAATATATAACACGCAAATTCAAAGTAAGTGCAATATTTATTTATATTATCCCTATCAAGTGCAATATTAGACAGACAACTTAGACAATTTGCAATCTGCAATATGTCTTTTATTTAAAAGGGGCAGTTATTATGACTTAGGGGAGGTTATACTGATTCTGTATTCAAGTATTGGAATTTTTCTGCTCTTTTGTATGGGTACTCGGAGTAGGATTGTATATGTTAGTTTTGTTCATTCTTTTAGTTGTTTGTGTTGTTTTACTTTCTGTTTGTAATCTCAAGATGGAGCTGATGCATGAAATTTCATTTAGGCTACACGTGTATGGTCCTAAATGACAATAAAGTTTATTTTAAAACTTTGAAACTTTGAATACTTGCCTTTGATGCAGAAGGCTGTGGGTTGTACTCCCCCCCAGGTAGATCAGTTGATGACACTGTATTGCAGTGCAAGGAGGTGGTGTCATTCAGCTGAGACATTAAACTGAGGCCTCCTTTGCTTGAGTTAGTGGCTGTTCCAGTGGATGTAAAAGATCCCATGGACGCTATCAAAAGGAGTAGAAGAAGTTCTCTGCTGCCCTGGCTAAATTTCCTTTAGCAGTATAAATACCACTGCTGGTCTCCACTGAAAAGACGCTACTAGCATAGTGGGACTAACCTGGTCAACAAAGGATAAATAAATAAATAAATAAATAAATAAATAAATAAATAAACAGTGTGCTCAGTGCTCACTGTCTGCAGTGTAACACACTGTATATACTCACATAAAATGGGACATCCTTCAGTACCATCTTCTTGGTATAGCAATGCAAATGAAACAAGGCTATGCTTTATCTTTTAGTCTGCAATAGCAAATAAATTCACTGCCCCTTTTCATGACATGGGGGCCAGGGTATTCAATCCTCAAACATCCCTTTGTACTAGTCTGTGACATTGGCTCAGAACTTAAATGAATAACCTCTCACTCATGTTTATTATCAAGTACTGCAGGATCTATTCTTAGCCAAAATTGATACAAATATTTGTTGCAGAATAGTCCACCACAAGCTGAGCTAAGCCATCATCATCACCTTCATCATCATTAAGAACAAACTACATTTTCTCATTTCTACATGGTGTTGGGTCAGCTTTTGTTACATCTCTGTCCAGGTCTTTTCTCACACAATCCATCTTGGCTGGACGTCTTCATCTCCTCTTACCTGTATTCTGTTTCTCCCAAATCTTCTTTACTGGGTTGGGAGTGTGGCTTAATGGTTAAGGTGTTGGCCTTACAAACACAAGGTGCAAGGTTTGAGCCTCACAAGGGATAATTGGCTAGGCTTAAAATGGCTCGCAAGGGCAGTTAGCCTAGTACTAACCTATGATCTATGAACCTATAAATCATCTTCTCATTTCCTGCACATGTGACTAAACCACTGCAATCTGTTCTCCTTGACCTGCTCTCATTTCTGCATCTGGCTGACAATGTGCAGCCTACTATCCATCTTGGGCACTTCATCTCTGCCACCACACGTTTCCTTGGCTGCACTGCCTTCACTGACTAGGCTTCTCTGCCTTACAGAAGTATTGTTCACACTACTGTTTTGGGCATCTTACTTGACATTTCTTTGGCATTCTTCTGTTATACTGCACCCCTTAGACTTTGAGCCAGACAGCTGAGTTAAGCATTATTTGTTTATTATGTGACTAAGTAGGTAAACTCAATGATTTTTACACATATGAACCGGTTAGGAAGTGTGAAGGGGTTTAGCCAGTTAAGGAGAATGCACGCCCTCAGAACATAAAGATACAGATTTGATAAATAAATAAAATATCTTGATGTGCTTTTGAAAGGGAAAATGTTAAAGTTAGTAGTAAGATGTGCTGGAAATAAACTGTGTTTGATAATTCATTTAATGACCTTTCCTATGGGGAAATAAAGGACCAGAACTATAATTACTGCAACATGTTTTATTCTTTTTATGTGTACCTTAACGAGAAGACTGAAGGTATCCTTCAGCCATGACTACATTGAGATCGGCAAAGGATCTACATCTGGGATCTAGCAATAATAAAGTAGAAAGAATGATTTACTGGGACAATATGTGTTGTGCCAGTGACTTTTGTAAAATATGAGCACTGTAAAGATCTATACTACAAGCAGGAATGAATAAATAAAAAGAATGGGGGTGACAATGCCCCAGATCGTGAGTTCTACAATGATTACCAATAATACCAGTGTGTGTGTGGGGGGGGGGGGGTTAGAAAGACTAATGTAGCTACTTACACTGAGGGAGTGCATGTATGTAGGACAAAAGGACATGGACAGAGGAACACTGTTGCTGAACATTGTAGGTAACAGTCTGAAGGGTACAATCTAGACAATGTAATGTCATTGAAAACTGAATTAGACTTACTAGAGCTGCTGATGTCTGGTCTGAAAACTTTTATATACTTTGTCATCAAATGATACATTTAAGGGTCTGCATTTTATGTGGTGAACATTTGCTTACGTAACTTTTTCAGTTTTTGCATACCCAATTTACCAAACCTAAACAGCTTTACAAGTTTTTTTTTTTTCATCAGCTCAAATGCTGGCCTATAATATGGCTCTGAAAGATGCAAGTTTTTTTGTTTTCTGGAATACTTCTATATATACTGCAGCTCTTGATGGTTACACTAGTCAAAAGTCAAAATGATACTGCTATGCAGACCTCTACAATACACTGAACCCCTAAAGCCATAGAAGAGTGCCTGTTACCTCTCCTTATTCGTTATAGTTTGAAGCATGTGAAGAAGATATTTTGATATGTTATTATACCTCATCCAAGCATCCACAGTGTAAATATCAGAGGAAAGTATTGACCTGAGACTATGCCATCTCATGCCTGGTGAAGTACTTTCTTTTCTTACTACTTTAAAAGACTTCATAAGACAAATAAGCCTTGGTGACTTCAACTACCCCACCATAGACTGGATGAACTTTTCCTGCACTAATGCACTCACCCAACGATTCCTTGACTTCATCAATTCTATCGCAATAGACCAGCTCGTCTCATCCCCCACAAGGGGAGATAACATTCTGGACTTGGTTCTCACCAACATGGATGACTGCTGCACCATTCCCATAGTATGTTCTTCCCTGGTGAGATCAGATCATCTGTCTGTCTCATTCAAAGTTTCTATCCCACCCCCAACCCAGCCGTAACCAAGCTAAAAAACTTCTCAAAAGCTGACTATAACCTCCTAAGGGAATGTATCAGTAGCTTCACACCACTGCCCCCCTCAGAAGATGCAGACAACTATGCTGAACAGTACACCAATGCAGTATACAAGCACCTGTACAACTGCATGGACTCAGCCATACCCAACAGATCTAAAACCTGCTTGTCAAGGAAACACAAATCTGTCTGGGGGGCATCCTCTATCAACAGGCCTTACAGCAAAAGGAAGAAACTGTTGTCCAAGAGTAAAAAGGTACAAATTCCAGATTGGAAAAATTCCCTCCTCAACCTCAACAAGCAAATTAGATCACTAGTGAAAACCTCAAAAGCCAATTATGAATTGAAACTAGCCTCCAAAACAAAGGGAAACCATAAAGCCTTCTTCATTTATGTCAGGAACCTCTATGGCAAAGTTCAGGTTTGTTCTGAATTAGTACTTAATGGTACCACTTACACTGATCCTGTTGACTTAGCCAACCTGTTAGCAGATAGGCCCAGCGCAAACTTCACCCTCCCATCTTCCTAAACGCCCATTCGACATCCCCAGTACTTGGGTCACAACCCACATATCTGTAGATCAGGTGTTAAAGGCCCTATCCAAGGCAAAGAACACAGCTTCCATGGGACCTGACAGTATCCCAGGCTGTATTCTGCACTATCTCCAGCAAGAACTATCTTCACCACTGAGCACCCTATTCAACCACAGCCTAAGTACAGTCTTCATTCCAGCCATTGTCATCCCCTTGCACAAAGGTGGTGCCATTACTGACCCTGGAAACTATCACCCCATTAGCTTGACAAGTCTGATCTGTAAATTCATGGAGCATATTATTATGGATCTCATAAACAAAGACATAGGGAATCTCCAAGCACTTGACCCCACCCAGTTCGGATTCGTCAAGGGCAGATCTTGACTGTTGAACCTGGTTGACTTCTTTGAGACTGTCGCCAAAGCCCTGGATGAGGGGAAAGTCAGTACATACAGCTTACCTTGCCTTGGCCAAGGCCTTTTACACAATCAGGCATCATCGAAAAGCTAACACAACTTGGGGTAAATCCCTGTCTCATCAGGTGAGTGGCCAACTAGCTCATCAATAGGACCCACAAGGTCAAAATAGGCACCTCCACCTCTGACAGCAGACCTGTCATCACTAGTGGTGTTCCCCAGGGATGTCTTGGGACCCCTATGGTTTGGCATCTACTTCTCAGAGGTCCAGGCAAAGACAAAAAGCCTGGGGCTTACCAATTTTGCAGATGACTGTAAGTTGGATGCTGTTATTGACTCCCCAAATTATGTTAGCACACTACAAGATGGTCTCACAGCAACAAATGACTGGTGCTAAAGTCATGGCCTTAAGTTAAACACAAAAAAAATGTATTATCATACCATTCAGCAAAAACATGGCCCCTACTGATTACCACATCAATGGCAACCCCCTAAGCATACAACCTGTGGTGAGAGACCTGGGTACTCAGGTAGACAACAATCCCACATTCGACCATCATGTAGCAGCAGTGGTCAGGAAAGCCTTTTACTTGGTTCATCTCATAAGTGAAGAGATTGCATACAGAAAAAAGGAGGTTATTACCTCTCTGTACTCCTCTCTCATTAGGCCAATAATTAATTATAACACCCCATTTGGTACGTACCTCTCCAAACACTTGCACCAAATGGAAAGGCCACAGAAATATCTCACAAAGAGAATCCATGGCCTCCAACATTGGTCCTATGTGGACAGGCTCAAATCACTATCACTCTGCTCGGTATCGTACAGATTGTTCAGAGGTGCTCTGTGTCTCACCTACAAAGCAATATCAGACCCTGCCCTACTAGAGATGTTCCATATCTGTAAGTATAACTCCTTGCACATTACCAGCTTGAAAGACTTAAATCTAATATGCCACATCAATAAAACCTGTTGTAGAGACAGGTTTGTCTCCCAGAGGCTGCCCCGTCTCTGGAATAGACTTCCCATACATGCCAAACAGAGTACCTTGCTGACCCTCTTCAAGTACAACCTTGATGAGTGGCTGGGAAACCACAAATATGTCTCAGAGGTTCCACCTGTGTCTCTCATTGACAGGGGTGACAGGTGTTAACTGAAGTTTCTTTTTTGAGGATGTACTCTTGGCTAGGCTTGTAAGGGCCCCAGGGCGATTAGCCTAGTAACCTCCTATGATCCTATAAAAAGAAAACATATACAGAAAGGTGGAACTACAAAAATGAATAATAACCATTGAGTGTAAAGATCTGAAAGTGCTGAGGGAAGTTTCTTAAAGAGTGTTGGGCACCAGATATTCTTACCTAGTATAACTAAAAATGTTAAAAATATAAAACTATTTTAAGTGCATATAAACTAAAGGTGAAAGAAGTTGAGCCAGAAAGCAAGAGAGGATGAGCAGTCAAATCAGATGTATCTAAGATGGACAGCAATGCATGCTTAATCCAGCAAGACCTTTGAACACCACAGAGTAGCCTTTTCTCCAAACATGGCCAAATGCAGTTAGTGGTGATAAAACACATAGATTAAAGTTTTGTAATAGCATTAGGTATTCATGCCTTATGTTACACTTCTACAGTGCTGGATAATTCTGGGATGGCCAAGTGTGTGTGTGTGTGTGTGTGTGTGTGTGTTTGTGTGCACGAGTGTGCAGGCGTGCATGTGTGTGTGTGTGTATGTGTGTGTGTGTGTGTGTGTGTGTGTGTGTGTGTGTGTGTGTGCGTGCATGCGTGTGCGTGTGTGTGTGTGTGTGTGTGTGTGTGTGTGTGTGTGTGTGTGTGTGTGTGTGTGTGTGTGTGTGTGTGTGTACATTTGACAGATTTAAATGCATCACAGAGGGTCACAGCATTCATTACACTACCCTAGTCTCAAGGTCCAGTCCCCCTTGGCAATTGTTCACAGGGCTTGGATGGAGTGAAGCATCTTGCATGGGGCTTGAGGGTATGTAACCCCCCTTCAGAATACATTTTTGATAATAATAAAAATCCACATTGAACCTTTTTTAATTTGTCATTACTTTTGATAAAGCAGATTTCATTCACTTGTCTGGGAGCTACAACTGTTAGTTATGTTTCTGTGACAACATTGCATGAACATACAGCTTGGTTATGACATTTTACACAATTTGGTTACAAAGAACAGAACAAATGGATGCCCTTTACCATGTGTAGTCCTAGCATTACCAAATAATTTGGAAATTAGAGAACTTATTTTCCTGTTTTCTATATTAACTTTAAAGAAGCCATACAAGTGAAGAAACTTTGAGGATTTCATTTATAAAAATGCAGCAAATTGCAATCATAACTAGAAAGCACACTTTCCAATTCCAGTAAACAGAATAAAGTGTGTTGTTTTTAATTTCTTCAAGTCTTTTGAGTTTCTAATAACATGACGGGAATGGACCCCATTCCTAAGTCGTACAATTAAAGTTCATGAAATTAGTATTGCTTCACTCTTTGATGTCAGCCAAAAGTGCTCTTTGCAGCACCTACAATGTGTCCAGTAATGACTCCTTCTGCAATTCGTATGATGTTACATGAATTGGTAACATATCTAAATACAATTGTAAATTCTTTTTGATACATGTCTTTGAAGGTCTGCAACTGATATTTAATGTTTTCATTTGCAAGCCCTAAATGCAGATCAGAATTATAGTTTACTAAAACCAATAACATTTGCATTTGATATCCTTACTTTAGCTTTTGATGTCACTAACTAATGTCTTTCGGCTTTTCCTGGTTAGGGGTCACCACAGCAGAACTCTGACCCACTAATGATTGGGAGTGGATTTTTACAGTGCCGAGGTGCCAGCCCAACACCAAACCTTCAACAAAGGCACACACACACACACACACACACACACACACACACACACACACACACACACACACACACACCTACCAGCATGTCTTTAAACATCACTCGACTGTGGGGAGGACATGCAGAGTCCACACAGAAGGCACTCCAGCCGAGAATTGAACCAGAGAACCTCTTGTTGTGAGGCGACAACGCTAACCAGTGCACCACTGCGGTACTTAGCTTTTGATGTCATTAAATACTTTAAATTAATGGCACTGTTTTATTTTCTTGACCTTGGATATGGACATCAACTGGAGGAAATGGTGAAAAAGAACAAAGGTAATGGGGTGGAGTTGTGAAAATGCAGCTGTATGGGATTTTGCCTGAGGGACTGAAAGGATGCATTCACAGGAAGAACTAACTGGAACCTACATTAGCTATGCTAGTCTGATATATTGTAATAATTCTGGGACTAAAGACAGGAGTACTCCTCACGCAAATGCAAATCATAGTGTATTTGTGAAGATCAAATAGTATGTAGGACCCCTTAGTATTGTTGTCAAATGTTTCATGTGACAGACACCGAGCATGACATTCCAATCATGTAGATAGGCTTGTATTTTGCTAGATTTTTATTAACTAGCATTAAGACTATTAATAGGATCCTTGTCAGGTTCTACTCAAAACACTGCTAAGTTTGCACAAGAAAGATCTGAAAATAAAGTTTGTCACATCCTAGATAATAGCAAATGCTTATTACAGCTAGTCAAATATATGTTGACATAACATATGAGTACATGGATTAAAAACTGATCCATGGACATGCTACTAAGAATATTTAGCACAAGAGCTATGACTTGGGTAAAGTTTTCAAATAAGCCTTGCAAGAGGAAATACAAAATTAAAAACAAAACCCTTTCTATGTAAATATGTTTAGTTTGAGAGGAAATAGACTTCCTAAAGACATACTGTATAAACTTCTGTGGTGATCAGTATATAAATTCTGAGCTCAGCTTTGCACAGCACCACATAAATATCGATTAGCATAGACACTTCTAGCAAAGTTAGTTATAACTGTACTCATCTTTATTTAGGATGAGTCAAGTTAATGTAAGCTGTTTCTATTTTATTAGAGGACCTCAAACTAGTTAACTACTATACTACGAACATCTTTCTTGGTGCTCGTTAATATAAAATGTTTTGTACTCATAATAATTTATCAAGAAAAAGAAACATTTGATTTTTTGTACTCATAAAGATTTGTTTATAAAAAAAAGTGTTCAGCAAATCAAATGCCATAGAAATATCTCTGATCTCCAAATTTCAACACCCTTAGACTAAAATGGAAGGTCAGACAGCTTATCTTCACCTCATTTACCAGCCTTATATCACTTAGTTAACTCAGGCACTGCAGAAACTATTCAACACTCACTGACAATAAAGTATTAATGGAATAATATCAACCCCCTGAAGGTAGTTTTGGAGACAGTAAAAAGATTGGAAACTTCTCAACAAAACTTTCCTCAGTGAGCAATAGAAAACATTATTTTTTTTGCAGGGGGCAATCTCCTTTAAACTTATCATGTGGGGAGAGCTTTCACACATATTGAACTTACATATATGTGTGTGTGTGTGTGTGTGTGTGTGTGTGTGTGTGTGTGTGTATATATATATATATATATATATATATATATATATATATATATATATTTCTTCTTCTTTCAGCTTTTCCCGGTTAGGGGTCGCCACAGTGGATCACCTGTCCGCTCCTGATTGGCAGTAGAGTTTTATGGTGTTGAGTTGCCAGCCCAGCGCCCAACCTTCTACAGAAGACACACACACACACACACACACACACACACACACACACACACACACACACACACTTACACACACACACACACACACACACACACACACACACACACACACACACACACACACACACACACACACACACACACACACACTCTCTCTCACACCTAGGGCCAATTTAGAGTGTCCACTCCACCTACAGCATGTCTTTGGGATGTGGGAGGAAACCGGAGCACCCGGAGGAAACCCACACGACCACAGGGAGGACATGCACACTCCACACAGAAGGCACCCCAGCCGAGGATTGAACCAGAGAACCTCTTGCTGTGAGGTGACAATAGATATGTATATATATATATATATATATATATATATATATATATATATATATATATATAGATATATATATATATATATATATACACACACACACACACACACACACACACACATATATATATATATATATATATATATATATATATATATATATATATTTATATATATATATATATATATATATATATATATATATATAAAACAGTGGAGAAAAAAGCAAACTTCACTGTTGGTAAAGTTAGTTTAGATAAACAGCATTTGAACATTTTACACTAGAAGCAACTACCCCATTATAAACTATCAGTGAGAGATGCAGATAGTTAACTAAAATGGAGGCATTGTTCCTATTAAAAAAAAAAAAAAAAAAGTCTGTGAGCAGCACACACCTCCACAGCACTTTACTCAAATGCATGGAAAATTATCATCTGCTGAGACCCTAAAAATGTCATTGCCAAAGCCTTCAAGGTCAAACAAGACCAGGTACCACATACTGCCACATCACCAGGAAAAAAGTAGCTCCAGACCAAGTACACTTAAACTCTCCTGTAACTAAAATACACTGGTGATTGATGACTCTGTAGTAAGACAGGCAAACACTATTTTCATGAGGCTGGACAAAAACAGTGTGAAGATGAGTTTTATTTCAGGTGTCAAGATTTCTGACATCTCTAGGATCCTCAAGACCATCAAGGCAAACAAGTATGACTATGAAAAAGCACTTGTTAATACTCTCCAAAACAACAATAACAACAACAACAAAACTACATCTGCTGCGGGACCTGACAACATACATGGTGGACTCACTTCTGCAGTTGCAGTGACTTTGTCCCCAAGGTTTGGTGTGCAGCAGTTTATATGCCACTTCAGAAGGCTGGCCTCAACAATGACCCCCAGCCAGGAATTGCACACCCAACAGACGATCATCTGCAAGGCCTTGGAACAAGTCATAGCAGACCTGATAAACTATACTATAAAAATCTTATATTACTTGACACCTAGCAGTTTGGCTTTTTCTAAGGTTAGATCCTCTGTAATGAATCTAAATAATGTTTTGAGAAGATAATGCAAGCGAAGGACAGTGGTCACACTGTCCATACAGCATACATTGACTTCATGCAAGGCATTTGATACCATAACACATGCCAACATAATCAACACACTAATGGCACTCCAAATTGATCTCTACGTAGACAGATGGATAGCTGATTGGCTGAGGAACATAACCCACACCATGAGTGGTGCAAACATGCCCACAGGGAGCATGAAAGCTATTAGTGGTGCACCACAGGAACTCATGCTGGGAACTCTGCTATTTGGCATATGCTTCACTGATCTGCAAGTCAAAAATTTGGAAACTGCTTATCCAAATTTGCAGATGATTTTAAGCTGGGTAATATACTTAAATATCCTTCTGATATGCAGAAACTACAAAGTGAATTTACAATCTAAACAGCAGGTGCTTTGCAAATAGACTAAAACTAAATGCAAAAACATGCAATATTGTTGCATTTGGCAAATCAGTTCTACCCAACTAACAGTATAGAAAACACTCCACTCAAAAATGAACATGTTGTGATAGACCTTGGAACATGGGTAGATAAATCCTTCTTCCTTGTTCATCATATTGCAACTGTGATAAGGAAATCTGATTGCAAAGGGTATTTCCTTAATCCTCTAAGTTATGAACTGATCAGATACATTATTGCATACAATGCCCCCTATGAGATGAATCTTACCAAATCTATGAAGCAGTTGGAGTGACCACAAATGTTACTGATAAAAATGATCATGAACCTAAAGGACCTGAGCTACCAAGGAAGACTAGTGGCCTTTATCCTGTGTTCAGTGTCCTATTGTCTCCTTAGGGGTGATTTGTGCCTTGTTTTCCAGGCCATTAGCGATTTGACACTTCAAGACCTCTTATTTCTCCACAAACCAAACAAGCCAAAGACTAGAACCAGAGATCTGAAGCTGCTTTAGTAAATAAACAAATCATAGTGGAGAGAAAGATTTATCATGCAATTACTACCCCTTTTCTTGAACCAATTTCCTTTCCAGATCAAGCAATGTGGCACACTAGATTCCTTTAATACCGAATTACAATTGGATGGGGATTCATAAATTCAACCCCAGTCTGACTGGCCTACTGCACCTTGAAAAATGAGTTATGATTCAAGGGTGGGCACTGGCAAAGCATAAATGGCCAAACAGTCAATTTGCTTTATATACTCTATGATCCTTTGACACAGTAAATACTGAAACTTGCCGTACTCCATATTAAATCATTTTTTACAGGGTACAAACACTGCCCTGCCCCCATAGCTCTTCTTCATTTTTTATTTATACTACCTCTGAGATAGCTTTACCTCACAATAAGGGAAATACTTTCAGGTAGCAAAACCTGCACTTCATATGTGCAAACTCTTTTTGCATTCTTGCAGTCTTGCTGATTTGTGGATCAGATTTGCATTTCATAGAATTTGAGCAGAGCTCTTCTCTACATTGTGTCTTGACTTAAACAATTATCTGAGTAATGCCAATATATCTTCATTCCTAGTTAATCAACAGGTAGCATACCTTCCTCAAATGCCACAAGAATAGACTGATTCAGCTTGCATCTCCACATCAGGCATGTATATTCACATTCCAGTATACCGTGGCATGTGGCATGAAGTGGGGACCACACTCTAGGTGCTCTCTTTCAGATGAGACATGAGACATGAGACCAATATCCCATGTCCCTGAAATGGTGGCAGTTTATATGTATTATAAAGACGTTATGGAATTTGACAAAGAGTATGGTAGATTTTATTCAAAATATAAACAGCTAAATCTTCTTATCAATGAGTTAACCCCACCAAAACATTATAGTGACACATAACACATAAAATTTTAACTAATACAGGAATTTTCAGAACTAAACAGAAGAATAAATACACTAGCTGTTTTCTCTTTTTCAGCATTTAGTCAGTTTATATTCCCTTTTTCACATGGTATTCAGCAACAATGATTTAGCTTCCCACTACCTTGGACCATTCATATTTAATTGTTTTTAAGGTGTTTTGCTACTTTGCATAGAAAAATGACATCTTACTTGCCAAATTTTATCACTTTATTATTACAGAGATTGCAGTTATTGTACACATCACCACCTCAACATTTCCATATGACATATTATGTAACCAGGACTAGTTGTATGTACCGTACTGCCTATAAATCTCATTTAACACAGAGTTAAACAATGTATGTATTACTGCCACTACAGCCCCACAACATTCCTCTTTAAATCATTTCTGCTTCTTGCTTATAGTTCATTTAATTGTTAGTCTTTCCATGCAGTACAGCTTGTTGATGGTAATACTATTGCTCCACAAAATGAAATTCCCTGAGCCTCAACTCTTCATGACTCTATCTCTAACAATGCTAGCATTTCCAGTGAGAAATATTGTTTGGGAATTTCCACAGGCACTAAGTGTTATTTCTGGGTGTTTGCCCCTTCCCACCCTTGTGGAGTGACCATGGAGTTGATTATAAATTATTTGGGGGGGATGTGAGGGCATAGTCTCCCATGTTAGGAGAGTATGGGGGGCCTGCCCACTGCAAAACATACTGAAAACAGTGTTTCTGAAAAGTTATTTTTAGTGGGTTGTCTTTCGAGGAGTAGAGGTTCAATGGATTGTGATTTATCCACTCACAGTGAAAGCCTAGTTGATATCCCACATAAATTATCCCCATTAATAATTTTTAACATTTTTTGCAATACACTTCAACTTGCCTACATCTTTCCTTCCAAATACATCTCCATTGCAGCTGTTTATAATAATTTCCACTCCGTACCATTAAAACCACTTTATAAGTGTGCTTGTTCATTAGTATAGCTAAATGAAACTTTGACTATACATGCCTTTTTATTCCTTTCTCTTTTTTTCTTTTAATGGAACTTGTGTCAGCTGTAGACTTCCTGTAAATTATGTCCATGTGTGCAATCTACCACTCCTCCTAACCTGTTGACACAATCATAGTATTATTTTTGCTGGAAATGCAGTATAAAATCTTGATTTAAATACACAGAATCTCAGTCCTTTTTATCTTTATTCTCAAAGTGTATTTCCCCAGGGTTCAGTTTGTACTACTAAATGGTACCACAACCCACCCACAACAATATTACTTGTAAAACCTGTAGACGTAAAAAAAACCTTGCCTTTGTATGTCAGCACTGACAAGAAGACTATGGCAGTTAAACAATGTTTACCATCCCCTCTTACATACATACGTACATACATACAAATGTTTCAAGCACGGGCATTAAAGCCCTTCTAGCTTGCCAATATGCCATGACACTTGTTCCCATAATAAATGTCCAGGCTGTTCTTAAAAATATCTAAACTAGTACTTGCTTTAATGTAATTTGGTAGTCTGTTCCAAGCATCAGCTACTCTGTCAGAGAACCAGTTAGTACACTTCTCATTCCTATAGAATCTTCTACGTAGGTTATCTGACGATTCTCTAGTACTTTTTGATAACCCCAAACACTTAAACTATGCTTTCACAAATTGCTTCATCATGTCTGACTTTAATTCCCAAGTTTCATCCCCTTTGTTTCCTTCTATACACAACCCATTGGAATTTCATTTAAATTAGACACTTCTACACAACAGTCTTCCATCTCAGCTATGGACAATTCTTCTGTGTTAACCTTTTTAAAGAAACATTCCCTTATTCTTGAGATCATAGGTGCTGAGTTTGCAGTATTATATGTGGGACTCAATAGGCCTACCTACTTGGTCTCGTGTTCTGGCATCAAAACTCAAGGCCTTTTTTGGCACAACAGTTGATGGAGAGAAAGCTTAAGTACAATGTTTTATTGCCTAACAACATTTTTTTGTATTTTTTTTGTCCTTGCTGCCAGGTGACCTTCAGACCTCTCTTATTCAACTCGCCCATAGGTTTCGCATCATTGGGGTCAAAGAAGGCTGAGAGGGGTCATGTCTGAGGTAGACATCAAGGATAATTTTTTCTACTTCATAACTGATGCTCATGTTCATCCAAGTGGCTGGTGTACAATGGGTCCATGCATACCATACAACTGTATTATGTGAACAGTTGCCTTGCTCTACTGTAGACAAGCACATCCTTGTGGTCCTGGTCTCCATGGGTTACTCTACCACTGAGAGTGGGCTCTCAAGCATACAGATCTTCCCACTGCCTGAAAAGAGGTGAGCAGGCACACATATCATCATTTCTGTTCTTACCCATGGCACTTTCAAAAAGTGTCAAAGTCATTAATACAACTCAGATCACCTGGGTCATAGAGAGAGCTTTAGCCTTACATACTCTATGAAAAGATTTGGATCCTGACCACGCAGTTGCCTTTTTCTCCTTATTAATGCTGTCCTTATTAAAACAAATAGAATCCATGGACCTCATTTCAGATTTAGAAGCTCATCTCAGTGAAGTAAAAGTCCTGCTAGTCATTGTCTCAGTTTTATCAGCATTATTTTTTTGTTTCACTTATGTCAATATTGCTTGTGAAGGGTACCTTTCATATATTTAAAAACATAGATAAATTTGTAGTAGATGGTGGGAGACTAAACACACTTAAGCATGCCTCTTAACCTCTTACTTCAAGAAATCTGGACAAAGCCTGACAAAATGGGGGGGACAAAGGCCCAAAACTAGGGACACATTTTAAATATCACTCAAAATTAGAAAGTTGCTAGAATAACAGAATTTGTGTTACCATACACTTTTTGAAGGATATGAAGTCTGAAACTCAAACGAGTGTCATTATTTATTGACTTTAATCCTTAAATCATCCAAGTGATTTGTCAAAAAACGCAATTTTTATGAGGAACAGACCAAAAATCTGGAGATTCTGCAAAAATCTGTACAGTTGAGATGTATGCGCGTGTCCTTGTAGTTAAATAATACACTTATGTAGTAACATACTCCTGTTTATATTATACCCTGCATCACAAAGACCAGAGTGCTGCACACACACACACACACACACACACACACACACACACACACACACACACACACACACACACACACACACACACACACACCACAAATGAACTCCTCATAAATGTATACAGGTTTTTTACCATGTTTCTACTTTTTTCTATGGACAAATAATTTAGCAATCACACCATATTTACAGGTGCACTATTTCTTGCCCTCTATGTGTCTCAAATGAAGTTAAACATTTTGTAAAAGAATGACTTTATTTATTTAAAAAAATACAGTTAAAAATGGCCAAACAGTTTGCAGCTACTATTATATGACAGCAGATAAACTCTATGCTACCAGTACAGCAGTGCGGTGAGCACTAAGCATGTGTGTGTAAGAGTACAGTTTTTGCTAGCTTATATTATACTTGGTAGACCCACGGTGGTGGTGCTGTGGTAGCATTGTCACCTCACAGTAAGACGCTGTCTGGTTCGATTCTCAGCTAGAGCATCTTCTGCGTGGAGACATGCGTGAATGGGTGTACCTTCTTGAAGGTTGTGCGTCAGGGCTGGTAACTCGGCACGTAAAACTCAACTACCAATCATTAGTGGACCAGAGTTCCGCTGTGGCGACCCCTAACTGGGAAAAGCCGAAAGACACAAACAAATACTGGTAATGGGTTTTCATTTCCTTTTCTGACAGTTCAAAGTAAAATCTTGTTACTGTACTGTCGCGCTGTTTTATGCATAGCAGACGGAAAGCTTAGAATGCACTAATAATGCACAAATCATAAAGCCACTATGACTTCTAACATAGCTGCCACCCTTTAATTCTAAAATGTAAAGTTTAATACTATGAAAAGCAACTAACAGGGGCAAACACTTGTTGAAACCTTTCTGTGAAAGCTAAAGGTGTAATGAATCAACCATTCACTTCCGTTTCTGGATGCTGTATCTGTACTTGAAATGTTTAGTTAATATAAATCTTGATATTTTGAACTATGAAGCTATTTGATATATATTAATTCTTCAGAGCCATTGCAGTGGAAGACCTTGAACAGTCATGGTGTACCTTTTCCTTACAAGTGAAGGAAGGAGAAAGAAAAAAAAAATCATCCTTTCCATAAAAAGGGTCAGCATCACAACTAATGTATGAACGGTACCTGCAAACATGAGCTTATCATGAACAGGAATGCAGCCAAAACTTCTGAAACTGAACATTATTTATTTATTTTACATCTGTTAACTGGGAAAATCTGACTGGACATGTCCATTTTCAGTGGAGGCCCGGAGAGAAAAGCTCTAGTTACAAACTTACACAAGTTTATTAAAATTTACAAAAACTAAGAAATACTTACAAAACTTACAAAAAACTTACAAAAAATTGCAAAAGCTTACACAGATTTACAAATTTTACAAAAGCTTACAACACTGACAAAAAGAACTTAGAAATTCCAAATCTGAAATACGAACAGTGTAAAGAGGCATACAGATAAAAATGACATTATACAGGATGCGTGATGTATTGCATAGGTGAGTAATGTAGAATACTGCCCCTCCAACAACAGTAAGTACATACGTGATTTGTCATACATCAGAAAAAGGCAACTGAGGAGAATAAAGTCAGGAGATGTCATCTGAAAGGATTAGAGGGGACACCAAGGAATAAGTGGATAGGTAGAATTATATCTTAGAGGTCTATCTAGGACTAATGCCCTTTTTAAAGGGACTAGCCAGAAATTTTTGATCTGTACACCAAACTCTTTTGCCTCAAAATAGCTACGCTTTTTTTCTATTGTATGTACTCTTAACTGTGTAATTAAACATGGAGAATATATAGTAAAATTATTACACTGCAAGAACTTGACCAGATATGATGTATTAGAATAAGTACATGTCACTCTGAAGCTGTTATTTTTTGCTGATTTACTTGTACACTTTCAATTCCATTTATGTATTTGATACTATAACATTTGGTGCCATTGTACTGGAAAAAGTTAACATCTTAAAAGTTAATTTGTTCACTTTGGATTTTATATTCTGCATTCCTATAGTGCTGAGATTATGAAATTGCATACAATTAGAATTTTGCTGCCATGGTTAAAATAAATAGAAGAGTAAGGTTTCACTTAGTTATAACGATGCACAGTTAACTTTTTATGTTTGATTTTTTTTCTTGTACAAAGCCTCTGATTAACTGATGCTGTGTTCAGCATTCCTCAGAACTAATTAATTCTGTTCTTGTCCCGAGCCCCTGATATCTCTTCCCCTATTCTAACTGTACAGAAAAAAAAATAATTTAAAGAGTGAAAATTATGTTAATTATATTACTTGTGAACTTGTTCAGCATTTCTAACAAAAGTTGGCAGCATGCTTACTGAATGGGGGTTGGCATCCATGGGACTGTCAAGGTCATGAAATGGAAGAGCAGACAGCTTGGTACACAGTAACAATGTTTGCCCTGACTGGTTGTAGAAAAGCTACTTTTCAATGAGATTGGTTGTCAAGAAGCTGCTTTTCAGTTATGTTCATCCAGCTGCAATTCAGCAAATAATACAAACACATTGTTATATTTGAAAAACAAGATACATATTTTTTTCTAATTCTTTAATCCATTTCATCTTTATTTTCTACATCATCAAGAGAAAGCAGGAACTTTGTATTGATGGAATGCACTTCACTTGCTTGGATTTACTAGTTTAAAATTGCTTCTTCTGCTGGAATGCTGCATTTCATTATTGTATTATTATTATTACTATTCTATATTATTAAAAGAGAGAATTGTGATTGACGATGACAGCCAACCTTTTAATGTGTTTTCGAAATGCATAAAAAATCACCTCAAGAGAACATATTAACAGACATATATGATTGGCAACCTGTAAAGAATTCTTTGTAATGCATAACGTAAAGAGTTTTAGCAGCCCTGATGTACTGCAAGTTAAAAAAATTTGCAGGAGTGCAAAGTGTTTAACAGATTTAAAAGCTTTCACACACTTTGCAATGCTGTACAAATGGCAGCCAGACTTCTTATCAACTAACATTTTAGCTGCTTGACAGTTTGCTCTGCCACACATACCTCTCAAATGTCCAGATTTTCACAGAATGTCCAGATTTTTGCCTCATAATTTTTGTCTGTTCCCCATAAAATTTGTGGTTTCTGGCAAATCACTGGGATAATCTGAGGATTGAAGTATTCAATTTATGACATACATTTGAGTTTCAGACTTCAAATCCTTCAGAAAATGTATGTTAACACAAACATATTTCTTGCACTATCAGGTTGAGAGCTATGCTGCCATACTATGTTTGTGTCAGCATGAAGTGTGAAACAGAAGTCAAAGTTCAAAGCAATCTGTAGTTTTCTGTTGCAGTTTTGTGTTGCTTCCATGCGCGCATTCAAGTTCATGTGTGAGCACATGCGAATTTGTGTGTGTGTGTGTGTGTGTGTGTGTGTGTGTGTGTGTGTGTGTGTGTGTGTGTGTGTGTGTGTGTGTGTCTGTGTGGTGGCATAAGCCTCATTAACGATAATGATCATGCATTTGAATTTTGTTATAATAAACTTGTTATGGCTAGGTTGTTGTGTACAAACCTTGCCATAAGAAGACTATTTTTCCCAAGTGTGATCAGAATGCTTCTTGTGTTACAGTGGGATTACAGATCTGGAATATGATGAGCAAGTGCTGCTTATTGGAATAGTTGCTAGGCGGATACTCTGCCTGCCACATCTGTAGACGGCAACACATTGCTGCATGCTCATCTAAACTGCTAAATATTCGGCTCTTCACTTCCATAGCCAAAGAAAATTAACTGCTTAAATGTTTTGATATGACATGCAGTGATAGCAATCACAGCAGTAACGATAGGGTAAGCACATTCATTGCAGCGCACATATGGAGGAGAGTGGTGTCAACCGACTCAACATCAAGTGGGTGAATGTGCTCACTTATGAAATCGTAAAATGTATACATCCCAGAGAAACACGCCGAACATAACTTGGGAATAAGTAGGGTTTAGAAGGTCTGACTGAAACAACCAATGCACCGAGCACATAATGTTTTTTACTATTGGTGGGTCTCTTCTCCAGCTTTCTTTACAATTGTGGGTCTCTGCCTCCCTTGGGCATATAGAAGATGGAGTCTTTGACTCAGACTCGATATATAAGCACCCACTGCATCTTTGCTGATCCTTCCCCAGCATGCAAACTCCTTCCATATTTGTATTAATATAACTCGGTTGTTAACTAAATTCCTAATAACCAATGCACTGTCATAGTTTGCTGTGAAGAAAACATGGGCTGTGCTAAGCTGACACATGGTTTGTGCAAACTTCTGTTTGTTTATTTATTTATTTTTAAAATACTCTCGCTTCTTAGTGGTCCTTTCTTTGTTTATGACATCCCTCATAACTATTGCTCACTTTGTTCACACCACACACTTAGTTATCTAGTTTCTTAGTGGTCCTTTCTTTGTTTGTGACAGCCCCTCATAACTACTGCTCACTTGTTCACACCACACACCTCTCATTGCTTATACATCATCCCACTCCCTCATTTCTCTTTAACTTCTTTCTATTTACTATGTATATCTTACCATAATCATAAGTTTTTCCACACCATTATATCTTTTCTTCCCTCTATCCATTTTTATAATAATTTAAAGCTCCTTTTGTACACATAAATCCATTCTTTCTCCTATCCACTCTTGCTAACACATTACTTAATTTACATTTTTTCACTTTGTTAGATATGATTGTACATTAATAATCACAACTTTACCATATTGATTTCTATATAAATATTACCTATATAAGGACCTCCTATCATACTCATGTTGCTGTTCGACCAAATGTTTGTTTACTATAAAGCTTGTGAAGATGTGGAACCTTTCTCCGAGAGCCTCATTTGAAAACAAGCTTATACTCTGTCAGACTATCCAAGATGACAAATGGAAACAAACAAATAAATGAAACATGTATGTATGTATGTATGCACGTATGTATTTACTTATTTATTTTATTCATTTGTTAATTGCATAAACTGCCTAGACATGAGCTTGTTTTCAGGTGTGACCCAGGAGCACTTTCTGGCTAAATAACTTACTCAGGGTCACACAGCAGGCAAACAGAGGCTAAGGAAATACATATCACCAAACTGGCAGACTGCGTGACTTTTCTGTAATACATTAGAAAATCATGACAAAGTCCTGTCATGAGATCTCGCTTCATGCAATCTGATTACATCTACATATATATATATATATATATGTATATCATTGTCTGTCATGAGCATGGAGAATGGATAACTGCAAGTATCAGCTTTTCAGATGAAACAACATCCCTGTTGGGGTCTTTAATTTTTGAATACATCTGTACCCAGCAAAGGTATCTTGCCAAGACCTACAAAACATTTAGCTCTCCGAGTCATTTTCATAACAAACCAATAAGGTTGTCATCATTCAGTCACAAGAGGTATTCTGAGGCTCTGTCATACCCTTTATTTAATGTGCATAATGAATGTAACTACTATAACTGTACAACATCCACAAGATCCTTCTAACCATCTTGAGAGTGAGATAAAACATTATGGAGTTTTCCTTTTATCTAGTTTACCTCAGTTAATCAGCCAACTTAACAGAAACTGTAATCACACCATACATGATTCATGCAGCTCTTGGGTCTAATCAGGCAGATCATGGTAATGAGTAGCACTACAGCCGTGCCCATCTTAAGGAGGCCTGGGATGTCTCTGGAAATTATCTGAATGAGTAACAGTAATACGCTAAGTAATAACAAATACCTATTTCATGTGCTTTCAGTTTTCTCATCTGACAATTACTTTTTGTCAAAATTGCTTGAACCACACATAGGCAGTACAGTCTTATCTGTGGCAAGTTACTTAGTAATTAAAGCACTGGAGGCATCTTTTTTTTTTTTTTATTATTATCTTTTGTGTCTCCCTTGTACCTACCAACCATCACTAACTCGCAGTTCTGATTCCCATTGGTTTCTCCACCTTGGGTGTGAGAAGTGATCATAGAAAAGCCATCAATTATACAACCATCAAATGAATTTTTTCCCTTTTACTGTAGCCCCCTAGTTGTCATTACGCTCATGAGGATGTAGCCAAAGCAAGACTCACGATGCTAGCTTAAAGATTCTTGCTCACACATATACATTCACCTTAATCTAGCTACAAGACTAATGCCCTGGTTGGTCAGTCATTGCCCACTTACTGGCTCTTTGGGCTGCTGTACTTTTTCACATTTTTTTCTTAGGGTCAGTGTAACTGCAATGTGGACTATGTCCCTTTCTTTAAGAAGAGTGAGCAGGCAGTGCCCACTCACTCCCACCTCCCTGCCAAACCCTTTAGTAGACAGGTGGCTAATCAATCCCAGGTCATCGGCATTATACTCATGGCTCCATCTTTTTATATCACAGACACACGGCAGATAGCCTTATTGTCTCTATATTATTGTAACTGAAATCAAAGATAAAAATCAGAGTAAATTTCTTCAAATAACTGAATAATAGATTTAATTTGCTATACACAACCACATATACAAACACACAAATACACACACACACACACACACACACACACACACACACACACACACACACACACACACACACACACACACACACACACACACACGCACACACGCACACACGCACACAAACACACACATCACCTCTTTGCCTTTAACATCTTAATGCTATTCAGCCTTACAGTGTGAGTCTTATTCACTGCTGCATTTTTTCATGAGGGGATAGTTTCAGTAACTAACCAAAAAAAAGCTAGCTGTAGGTATAGGTAGTTACCTGGCATGCAGTCCAGGAGACCATTAAGGAACCTAGTCCAAATTTCAAATTCCCCTAAAACACTGTCTAGTTAAGTGACTTGCTCATGGTTACACAGCAGGCACATGAAGACTACGGGAATCAAACTGTGTACCCGAGGAGGCAGCTCATTAACAGCTCACACCCGTATTTCTCTACACTAAGTGCCAGTTACAAGTATTTCTCATACCAAGGTATGAATTAAGTCTGCTGTACAATGTTATTACTAAAACAGAAATAAATAAAATAGAAATAACTTACCTTTTTTCACAACAGTATTGTATTTTGGAACTTCTTCCCTGCTCTACCTCTCTCTGTCTACCATCATAAATGACTGGGGATGGCATTATAAAATATTAAGCATCTTAATGCACATGTTATGTTGCAGTACATTAGCTTAAGCTCCTTTTCAGCAACTTTTTATTTTTATTTAATGGATCAGGAGTGTGCATCTGTCCTGCTGTTTACATTGATATGCTTGCATATTTCTGCCAGCTCACAGTGCCCTGTGTTCTGATCAATGTATATGCATGTAGAAGGGTGGAAGTTTTTATTTAAATGTGTACCAAGAAGAGTTTTACTTCTCCACTAAGCAGCAGAATATAGTAACTGTAAAGTTTATTTTTAGTAGCTATAGCCTCTGGAATTTGTTTATTTCATTTTGCAGCTGGACATTTTTCCATGTGTAATGCTGGATTTACAAAGGGCATTCTGATTGGTCTGTCCAATCTGCATGTACATTTCTGAATAACAACGAGCTTGCAATATAGAATTGCATACGACAACCGTGATTTACTGAACTTCTGTGCGTGAGACATCTGGCCAATCATACTTTAGCAAGGACTTTCACTGAAAGCATGCTGTCATCTGATTTGATTCGGATTTGAAAATGCTGAGAGCTGCCAGTATCTCTGTGAAGAATGCAGTAAGCCTGTCCAGTCCCACTCCTGTGGTAAGGAACCAATTAGGATGCTGCAATGCAAGTCAATGTAAGTGACTGGGACTGACACTTCACAGGCAGCCAAAGGTTAGCTACTGAAGCTATTTGCCTTAGAATGCTTCCAATGCAGTTAGCAATTCTGCAGAGTCAGTCTGACCTCGCTTCCTCTGCCTGATTCTGCTTTCCAGCATTCTGTTTTTGCTGAATGTTTCATTTATGAGAAAAAAATTAATAAAATGTGCTGGACAGTTACTAATGTGAAAAAGTCTTTTTATACTACTTTATAGTCAAATATATGAGGATTTCAAAGTATTTATCAAAATGCATACAATTAAATTACTTTTAAACTACAAGCAGACTCACTCTGGAATGTTAGAAGTAAAAGGGTCACTTCTGCAAGGCAAGGATTAGAAATGAATATGCCAATTATGCCAATGAAAGGGTACAATGAGACAAGATTTAAATGATGCTTTTTGTGTTGTTAACTGAACCATGTTACAGAGAACTGTGCATCCCACAAATGGGTTAGGAGAAAAAGCTTAGTCAAAAAAAAGGCAGTCTGTCAGAAGAGCATGTCTACTTGTGTAGACAGGAGAACAGTCTACAATAAATCAAGTAACTTATATCCATTCCTTTCAACCTCTTCTGCTGGATTCTCTAACTTATAGATGTATAGCTATCATATCACCTCTATCTAAAGTTCATAAAAATATATCCATGCTTAGTTTCTCATCTACCTTAGCACCAACAATCTTGTTTCTCAAACTTGGCATGGTTTCCATACCTAGCACAGCACTAACACTGTTTTCCTCAGTTTCACTAACACCATAAACATTCAGAGATACACAGGTATCCTTGACTCTTGCTTTTTCTTAGACCTATCTAAAGCCTTTGACATAGTTTCTCATCAGAAATTACTCACCGAACTCTCATCTCTAGGACATGATCACTCATCCCTCTTATGTTTTCAAAGCTACCAATCAAATACGCAGCAAGCTGTAAAATGGCAAAATAAACACTCAACATTTATCCCTGTGTCTGTTGGTGTTTTCCAAGGATCAATCCTATCGCTATTTAACATCTTTATAAATGATCTCCTGATCTCTTTCAAGCAGGTGAGACACAAGAAATTAACCAGTGAATTATATTTCTTGTTCTCTTTTGTTTGTCCTCTCTGTAAACTACTGATGGACGCTGTGTCAGCAAATAAGAACAAGCAATGCTAGGTGGTTAAATTAAGAGATAGTCTGTACCTCAGGCTAGCAGAGTAAGATCTAGCTGTGGTTTCAATACTGTTAATTACTGTATAGTTTGATATGCACTGCGTGATATGAATGGACCAATTACAGGGCAATATTTATTTTTCTTTAGTAAGCTCATGATGTAACATAAGAAATAAATAAATATGTAACATGACATTAGGACATGTTATTGTATGAGATGACACATTATGGCATGTCATGTTAAAATACAACATAAACAGTAAAAGCCAAAGACATCATTGGCTAAACATACTGTGTGATCTTTCACAGCTTATGCACTGAAAAGTCAGGGCATGATTTGCCTAAACTCAGATGCATAACTCAACAATACAGTTAGCAAAAACTGAATAACAAACTTACAAACATGAAAAAAAAAATAACATAACTAATTTTCCTTTTCTTTGACCATGTATTACTTAAACAGTGGCTGCATGTAACATTTAACAGATTTATTTATTTTTTGTTGACTGGGTTGGTTCCACTAGGCTAACAGGTTCTTTTCAGGACAGACTTGAGGTAATATTTAGATTACTAGGGGAAATTTGAGCTGGGCATCTGGTAATTCCCCCTACTCTTCTCAATAGGTGCCACACAATCTTTTACATCTACCTGAGATACCAGTAAGGCAGGCAGATGGAGCCTCAGATTAACATCTCATCTGATGTAAGAGCAGTAGCACCTACCTTATGTTGCACTACAGTAGGTCAGCAGTCTAATACCCTGACCTAGGAATATAACTCAGCCTTCTGCATCCAAGGCAAGTATGCTGTCTGTTGTGCCACAAACTATGAGCACCTATTGGAAGAACTGTGAAGATATAAATTGAAATTGATCTGAGATTGACTATGAGACAACCGTCAAGCCAATGTTTCAGAATGACCTCTTTTTAATTTCATTCACAAGGAGTCATCAAAAACAAAACGGAACAACAGAGAAGACTGCAATAAAAAAAAATAAAAAAGGTATAAAATGGCAGTTCCTGTTTCCCTGAATTGATTGCAAAGCAGTAGTGCCACATTGACTTTAAACAGTAACTCTGAAACAGCTGACTCAGTTACTGTGGGAATTCTACGGCAGAGTTTCAAGAGCAGAAGGGCTCATACAAAGAGACACCTCTGTAATTTGTCTTATGTGTTTCTTACTATTACAGAAAAGAAACAGAAAGTGATTACATTCCATAACAATTATTCTACCTCAAGTAATACAATAATGATCTTCTGGAGAGCTCTGTAATAAATAAATCCATTTATTTATTATAATGTTATTAGTTTCACAGACATTGTAATGTTTCACAAATGCTACTCCTTATGAAATTAAAGCATTCTCATAATGCTGTTATTATTTTAGTAGAGATATCTTAATATTTCTTTAATATGGCAACAACAATCCATTTGGTTACATATTGAATTCTGTATTTAAAGAGATAGATTCTCCAGTTCAAGTTTTGGCTTGAGCACATCAGTGTAAAATTTGCACATCCTCCTTAGGTCCAATTGGCTTTACTTAGAGTGAGAGTTTCTTCCTATATCCAAAAGATATGTAGTGATTTGGCATTGCTTCTTATTGCCTATAGGAGTACATGCCATGTACGAGTGTGTGAAAGAGCAGAGAGTATGCGAGCACATGTGTGTGTGTGTGTGTGTGTGTGCGCGTGTGTGTGTGTGTGTGTGTGTGTGTGTGTGTGTGTGTGTGTGTGTGTGTGTGTGTGTGTGTGTGTGTGTGTGTGAACAGGTGACACATCCAGAGTTAGTTCCTCTGTCTTAATCATACTGTATGCAGGGATTGGCTTTGTCTTTGTTCCAGCCCAGAAATGGATTAAGCTGGAAGTTAAAAAATAAATTAATAAATTATTGCTTTTGTCTTGACTTTCAATTAAACCAAACCAAAGTTTAGACTTCAGACATAACACTCTATGAGATATCTAGCTAGATAGGTAGGTAGATAACCATACTAAGTGTTAGACCAAACAATATTATGTAGTCTGTGCAGTAGCACTGTCAATTGACAACATCCAAAGGCTTTGAAAATTCAGTAATACTGCACCTGTGCTGGTAAGACTGTATTTGTTACAACATGGCCCACAAGTTTTAGCAGGTATGTTTGGATGCTGGGTGTTGATCTTGAACCTGTGCTGTGTATGTGAAAAATTATCAGACGTGGGTTCATAGATAGTTGCTAGGCATGTGGTCAAGGAGACCAGTTTCACAATTGCCTTGGCAAACTCTGGCTGTAAATTGCTCAGTCATACAATAGGCAAATGAAGGCTGACAAAATTAATTAAGCATAGGACTACAGGAAGGAACTTGATAACAGCTCATAGCTTTAATCCTTTGAGCTGTTGAATGGCTCAAACGTTGTAATTGTACAACACACTGAAGTATCTGACTGTGGCTCAACACAGATACTGGCCTGTAACCATCCATCTTGCCTTCATTACCACCATTGTGCTGTGGTCCCAGTTCTGAAGAATTACTTGGCATGTAGGATGAAAGTGCTTAAATTGTATGATTTTAATAAATTCTGTTGGGCACTCCTATTGGCGTTCTGTCTGCTGTGCACTGTTTGATTTGTGGTTAGCTTCTGGGGCAGTGCTTCGACCCAATTATTCATTTATGTCAGTAAATATTTTAATATTTGGAGGTGGAATACACACACACACACACACACACACACACACACACACACACACACACACACACACACACACACACAAAACAACATTTTGACTATTAAATCTGTAGCATGTCTTTAAAAGTGCTTACTGTACATAAATGTATTGCAGTACAGAGAGTGGGAATAGATAAGAATAAGATAGATAAGAATGTTTTACCTGATGTCACGGTCGTATATAAGGAGGTTGCCTGAAAGCTAAAAATCAGGGAGTTAATTCTTCACCTGAAGGATCATTTGAAGGAAGACCTTACAAACATGTAGTATGAGAGCCCGGTTAAGGCTAACCTATGAAGTACACTGTGTGGAAGAACTTGTGTACAGGACAGTCCCACCATTGTAGCCTGCAGGACTTGAACTGTGTTCCTACAGATGGTGGAGTGCTTGAGTATACATTAATTCCCCTTACCTGTGTTGTAGCTGAACAGCACATCAGTGCTAATTAAAAAAAAAAACTCCTCTGGATGGTAGGAAAATCATACTTGCAATGGAGTTCATTGTGGTACAGAAACAGTGCTGCTACAATCATTCCTTTTCCCACACCCTGTGCAATGATACTCCCAATCTGCCACCACTGAAAGCTCCACTGCACCACATCAACATAATGTAGTAATAGTGGCAGCTCCTCCCTCACAGCTGCTCAGGGCTTGCATTATTACCCGCTCCACGTGGTAGCAAAAGTCATCAGTTCGCCTGTCATTCTGCACAAAATTAATTTTCTTCTGCTAGGCGGACTTGTAAGCTAAAAAGAATATTTTTCAATGTAGACAACATGAAGGCTGACACCTTTTTAATGCCACTAGATAGGCTGCTAAATCCATCTGTACCACTGACCTTTCAGCCAGTTCTAATGCTAAAGGAATAGGACTCTTCACATGTTAATGTAGTTCAGGCTTGTTAAAACCATTCTAGCTTGATAGGTATGTCTTTCTTACCCATGAGCAGCTTGTCCTTCTTTTCAAAATGAAGCATATTGCTACTGTTCCTTACAGTGAAGACTGACTCACTGACGGCCCAAGCTACTGATATTATCAGATCGCCTATAAGCCACACTGTCATTTTATTTGCCTCCAGTACTGAACTCTGACAAAGGTGTACTCAAGGTATTTTAGAGTTGCTGACTGTTCTGTTGTTTTTCTCTGAAACTGAATTTGTAACCCTTACCTAGCAGTTGGTTGATAAATCTGATTGCTTCTCATACTCAGAAACATGCCTGGCTCAGGTCTGTCTCACTCTGTTTGCTCTCTTCCAGCTTGGGGTCACTGTGGTCTCCGGCACTTCCTGCAATTCACACCCATCTCACGTCTTCTACATTTATCAAATCCATCTCCACCCACCTAGTCGTAATTAGCCAACCAACTTCAATCCTGTGTGGCACTCTTCATTTCAATTACCTAACACTCATACTCTTCATTTAGCTTCTCAAGTTAACATTAACCTTTCCCTTCCCTGCCACACCCTCCTTCCTATAATTACAGAAATCTAGTGCATTTATGAGCCTACCTCCACGTAAAACTTACTATAATTTATTATCTGTTAACATCTCTTGTCCTTCTCAAAATGAACGTTTGATTTACTTTCATTTCTCTCACTGTCATTACTGTGCCATCTTATATTCTATCTCTCACCCCTTCCAGCCATTTTTTTCTCCTACAGGCACACACAGTCTAGAACAAAATGGGTCTACATTAGAACATCGAAAGTTTAATGATTCGAATCACTAAAGGTTGACCTTTAAAGATCGAACCATTAAAATTTCGAATGTTCAGAAAAAATAAATAAAAAAAAAAAAGAAAATCTAAAGGGTGTAGGCAGGGGGGCAAGCCCCCCCTGCACCCCCCACACCCCCCGCTACTTAAATATACCAACTCCGAGACCGCACTACATTGAAGTAAATGGAAATCTCCCCTTACGGAGATTTCCCTTTAACCGTTTGACGTTCTGCACTTTCGCTATTCTCGTGTCGACAATGTTGGATTCGACATTGTCGGCTTTCGAGAATATAATAGGTAACCAAACAAAAATGCACACCTTATTATCACATCATATCACTAAATCTCTATCACTGTACAAACACCAATCTGTTTAAAATTAGATACCTGAATTACAACCCCATTTTCTAAACACTCAGTGTAATAAATAAGCATAAATTCAATTGGCCATCCTTGCCTTGAAAGAAGCTTGGAATGGTGTGATTGTCTCTTTCTGTCAGTCTCTTACCTTTACTGTCTTCCATACTAAACCTTAGTGGTGATATCTGTCCTAATCCAGGCCTCAAATAAGAACCACAAAACTCAGTCAGCTCACCAACATTAGTCAACGGCTCTCCCTTCACCTCCCTTAACAGGATATCTAGTTTATTGTTCTTAAAAATGCACAAAGCATCCTTAAGAAACTGGCTGCCTTGACCTCTATTCCTCTTTCTTTCTAACAGTAACAGAAGCTTGGCTCAAGCAAGATATGAAAGGAAATAAAAGGGGTGGGGAGGAGGTGTGGTCATCAGCTATAAAAATGATTTCAACCTGTCTCTTTATCCACTTATTCCTTAAAACTTGGCAATTATGAAGCACTGATACCATTTTTAAAAATAAATAAGCAAACATGAACATGCACAGTAGCCATCTATATACCTGCAGGTAACAAAATCCAGACAGCAGAACATTTTATCTGCTGGATAAATTGCAATATTCTGCATGAAACTGTTATTCTGGGTAATCTACACATTGACTGGCAAGTTAATAATTTAGACTCCACTACAAACTCTATAAATGTTTACCGGTTCACTCAGCAAATCACCTCTCCCACTAGACTCAACAAGCATTCTAAACTGGACTGGATACTAGATTGGATACTCTCCTTTCAGTTAAATCATATGAGCTCCTCAGGTTGATGTCCTAAATTAATTAGTGTTCAGCGTCTCACTTTTATAGTGCAACACCAATGCAATTTAAACAAAGCAATAATATACAACCAAATATGCAATCTTACTTAATTTTTCAAATGGCACCTTTTTTCACCTATCCCTCATCAGTTAGACCAAATTTAACACCATGCCTCTACACGAAGCAGTCACTTACTTTAACACAACTTTTCTCTGCATTCTCAACAATCTTACTCCCATTCATACAGGAAGAATTAACTCAAACCCTACACTTTGGTTAACCAAATAAACCAAGCAACTTATATCCATTCCTTTCAACCTCTTACCACAAAAAGTCTGGAAAAAGCCTAAAATGGGCAGGGGGGGGAGGAGCAAAGGCCCCAAAATATGGACAGCTTTTAAATACTGATCTTATAAACTTAGAAAGTTGCTAAAATAACAGGATTTTGTATTAGCATGCATTTCCTGAAAGATATGCAACCTGAAACTTAAATATTTGTCATTATTTAGTGACTTCAATCCTCACTGATTCACCAGAAAACCAAAAATTTTATGAGGACCAGACCAAAAATATGAAAAAAAAAATCTGGAGATTTTGCAAAAATCTGGTCAGTTGAGAGGTATGCTTATATCACAAAAAGATAATGCCTGGAAAGAATGACACTGCAGTAAAACACAAATCAGTTTACAGATTTTTAGACGACTTAGAAATTATGCTGAAAAACAAATTAAACCAGACAAACAATTTTATTATGCCAATCTTCAGCATACATATCAGAAGAATCACAGACTGTTCTAGCTCACAATAAATAATATACTCTACCCTTGTCACATTACCACACTTCCGCCAAACACAAACAGCACTACTGACAGTATTGCTACTGAGTTCAATGACCACTTTGTCATAACAGTACATAGATTACTCAAGAGACAAGAGATAACCTTGCTATTTCCTTCACTCTGTCAATCTGTACTGAAAATAATTCATCATTCAAGTATCAACCTATCGCATTAAAAGATATGTTCAAAACCTTAAACTCACCACCTTAGCCATTGACAATCTACCAGATACATATATTGAAATGGCAGCAGATTTTTATTTAACATTTGTTTACCGGGAAAGTCCGACTTGGAACGAAGACAATTTTCAGCAGAGGCCCAGGGAGGAACACTCCAGACGCATGTCTTCGTGATGTGGGAGGAAACCAGAGTACCCAGTGGAAACCCACATGAATGCAGGGAGTACATGCAGACTTCTCACAGAAGGCACCCCAGCTGAGAATTGAACCAGAGAACCTCTTGCTATGAGGTGACAACACAACTGCTGCACCATTGTGCCATCCAATGATGTCCTTACTTATCCTATTTCCATCCTGATAAATTGGTCAATGACAGAAAACTATGTCTCATCACTCTATCATTCCCCTACATAAGGTGGAAATTCTGCTGAATTCTCTAACTTATAGATGTATAGCTATCCTATAACCTCTATCTAAAGTTCAAAAAAATATATCCATGCTCAGTTTCTCATCTGTCTTAGCACCAACAATCTTGTTTCTCAAACTCGGCATGGTTTCCATACCTAGCACAGCACTAACACTGTTTTCCTCAGTTTCACTATCACCATAAACATTCAGAGATACACAGGTATCCTTGACTCTTGCTTTTTCTTAGACCTATCTAAAGCCTTTGATATAGTTTCTCATCAGAAATTACTCACCAAACTTTCATCTCTAGGACTTGATCACTCATCCCTCATATTTTCAAAGCTACCAATCAAATAGGCAGCAAGCTGTAAAATGGCAAAACAAACTCTCAACATTTATCCCTGTGTCTGTTGGTGTTTTTTAAGGATCAATCCTATCGCTATTTAACATCTTTATAAATGATCGCCTGATCTCTACACTTGATCCACGCATGCCAGTATAGAGTAATACACAGGTGACTCTCCCTTACCTGCTCAGCTCCTAATCTACTATGCCTTCAGCAAGTCATTCAAGAGTCCTTCTCATCTATTGAGGCATGGTTACACACCTCCTCAACTCACTCTTAAAAGCAAAGAAAACCAATTTAGTGCTATTTTTACCAAAATATTACCAAAACCAAAAGCAAACGTTTAGCATTAAATCAAAAGACAATACTACAACAGAAATATTACCACATACTAAGTTGTTAGATGTTACTGCAGATGGAAACCAAAATTTGAGCATCATATTCTTCAAGCCATTAAAAAAACACACAAAAACTTGTACACTTTATTGAGCTAGTCCATATCTGTTAGAATCTGCTAGGAAAACCATAGCTTCATCCTATCTTCTCACACCAGTTATTTAGGCAGCTCCCATTCTTACTAATCTGCATTTAGATAGATGAAGAAATGGGATCCTTACTATAACCAGACAGCAAATTTCACGACTAATCTTCAATCAAGAACACAGCACCATGTTGTCCTTAAACAGTTACACTGGATTGAGCTTTAATAATATTCCTCCTACACACAGCTCACCACTGCACATAATAGAATTTATAAATCCCCAAATTGTCCTTCTTTAAACAACATTCTCCAGCACTACTCACCTACAAGGGAACTGCAATCAGGAAAGTAAACTTCTCCTAATTTCTAGTAAATCTGTAATTACAGCCGGTGACTTATTATTATTCAAATTATGTGACTAAACTGTGCAACAACCTTTCCTACTGAATTACCACAACTAGAAAAACGGAATCCTTTAAAGCCACTCTCAGACACTACCTGTCCACCTCTTGGTCATACTCCTGCTCTGCACCCGGATAATCAAACCACCTCGTCAATCTAACTGTATATTCTTAGAACCATTCTCTTTTCTACTTGTATGTAATAAATATTTGAATTTCTACTCCATATTTTTGTATGTATTACATGTGTGCTATTGTTTTTTCTTTTTTTCTTTTATTCATGCCAGTGTATCTTTTTTGGAAACGTTTTGCATTTCTCAAATCATCTTTGAGTAGTTTAATAATTGTAAACACAGGCTATGTTTCTAATGCTTTATGTTTTAATATATAAACATGGAGCTTTAGTCCCTGGGCCTCTGCTAAAAAGGAGTTTTGCCCAGTCAGATTATCCAAGTCCACAAATGGAAACAGTAACAATGCTAGCGCACTGCCATGCTGACCAAATGACAAATGACAAATCTCACTTACGCATGATTGCAGTGTTCAGTGCTGCATGGAGGAAGTATTTAAAATGTTAGACAAATCATACTTTATTAAATAGCTGACCGTCACTGTACTGTGCTGCACTTCAAAGCAATACAGTGACTGAGAATGTCTTCAGTACTGGAGTGCATAGTCGTTATTCCCCAAAACAGGATTCCTTTGGACACTGTAGTGCAGCATTTGGAGGTGCTGCACTTCCGAGTTTGCCATCTTTTGGATGAGATGTTAAACTGAGGCCCCATTTGTCCAAGTTTGTGGTAGCTGAGGTGGATGTAAAGCACTGCATGGCACTTTCCTACTACCCTTCCCTGAAAAGAGGCCACCAGCCTAATTTTATGAAGCCAGTCAATAAGAATAATTGAAATAAACAGAAATAAAATAAAGAAATAAATAAATCTGGGGACCCATCATTTCTTCATAGTAAAGCTTTCTTAGCAATGCATCATTCCACATACACAATGACATTCCTTTTGACCTGCAAGCTGACTGCTCCATGAAGTATGAATGCACCATCTAATACATGGCACAGCTGTATGGAATAATCTGTTTAGGCAAACTGGTACCTAACATATGTAAGCCAGATGCTTCTTTTCTCTGCTGGATTTCAGAATAAGAATTTAATTGTACCACAAATCACTGTTGTGAGTTAATTCTGTGCAGTTGCTGTACCTCTCAGCTTACTGATGGGAAGAAATTCATCACTATTCTCTCTGGAATGTTTAACACAGAAGGTACCATGCTGTCAAAAACCCCATGTGCCTCAACAGCACTAAAGTCAAACAAAACCCAGCTACCAGTGCAAAGTGAAGTATCAAAGCCGCAAAGCTTTCACAAATTCTAGTGATACACTCATTACTGGCAAAAAATGAACAAAGTACTGCATAGGGCAGGCTGACTGTATTGCAAAAATTGGGGGAAAATTATATTAGTTCTGCATCTTTGTATCATGGGAATCAATCATATTGTCTATCAAAGGTGAATAGCAACTTTTGTTTTCCACCTTTTAAAGCTGTTACAATGGGGTCTTGCACAGCAACCTCAAAAGAACAGCATCGGCAGTGATCTGTCAGCTTCAAAGCAGCCATGCAATTAGTAAAACTGGCAGTATGAATAGTAGCAGCTTGCATAAGTAATGGTTGTCTGTGTGGCAACATCAACAGTACAGCTTTCAAAGCTGTAAATCACTTCATGCTCCTGTGCATTTTATGTAACTGCTCATCGGGGCAGCAAAGCTCCATGTACTAAAGAAATGATGATTGTGGCTGTTTGATCATGACTAACTTATGTGTCTTCAACATGCATGTCAATATTCACCTCTTGAGCTTTGCTTCAGTTTGCTTCAGTCCCAAGACACTTATGTCTTGAACACAGAGCAAGTTGGTTATAATCTGAGATCCAATGATAATCCTCCATGCAATACATGGATTGTAGAGGTCACATTCAGAAATCACCAAAACATAACTATTTATTAAAGTAGACAAATCATGCCTTATTAAATAGCTGATCTCTGCTGTGTTGTTATGTTAGCGTACATCTCAACTGGCCAGATTTTTGCAGAATGCCCACATTTTTGCCTCACATTTTTGAACTGTCACTCATAAAAGTTGTGGTTTTCTGGCAAATCACTGAGGACTGAAGTCAATAACTAATGACAGACATTTGAGTTTCAGACTTCATGGCCTTAAGAAAATGCATGCTAATGCAAAAACTTTTATTCTAGCAATGTTCTAAGTTTGTAAGGGAAATATTTAAAAATCTTTCCCTATTTTTGGTCTGTCTCCCCCTGTTATTTTTGGTTTTGTCCAGATTTCTTATGCTAAAAGGTTGTGAGCTATGGATGTTATCAACATTTATAATAGTGGATTATGATTGGGTCTTTTGCTGTTGAGTTGAATCTTAATAGATTCATAGGTTCATAAGTGTTTACTAGGCTAACAACCTCAAGGACCTTTTTAAGCTTAGCTATGCATCCCAAATCTCTGACCATACTTCTCAACCTTTTAATGCAAGAAATCTGGACAAAGCCTAAAATAATGGGGAAATCAATGGGCCAAAAATATGGACACATTTTAAATATTACTCTTATAAACCTAGAAAGTTATTAGAATAACAGGATTTATGTTAACATACATTTTCTTAAGGATATGAAGTCTGAAACTCAAATTCATGCCATAATTTAGAAACCCTCAGTAACTTACCAGAAAAACACACATTTTATGAGAAACAGACCAAAAATATAAGACAAAAATCTGGACATTCTGCAAAAATCTGGACAGTTGAGAGGTATGTGACTCTGACAATTCTGGTACCCTTGATAAGCATAAGCAGAGGCTTGGGAGATGAAACACTTATAGGTTGCCTGTGTCCATTAGAGGCATAGGTGCCAAACTAGGGATGAATTTCCTGTTCCCCATCCAATTGTCCAAGTTACACTTGAATTGAGTTAGGGAGGAACTCTGCTTCACATGGATGAGGAGCCTGTTTCAGAGACGAGGTAGTCTCTGGGATACATACCTGTCTCCTCAGAAGGTCCTTTTTAAATCACAGGCAAGGTTTACGTTATTTTGAGAACACAAAGCTGTAACACATGATGTCACATAGACAATGGACAAAAGTGAAGTGGCCATCTAATGAACGGCTTTAAATATTGTTAGGTACTTTATACTGCAACACTTTTTTTAACCCTGTTGCATCCAGCCCATGGTTCTACTACCTGGACCCAACCAGCCAATTTGTTTTGCAAGGAGTGACAGCCTAGTATTCACAGGTAAGGCAAGAGAGATTCATCCTATTCATTCTTGCCTGGGAAGTCTGATCATATTCCCAGTTGTGAGAGTCAGGTGGTAAGGAGATGGCCAGCTTACTAGTCTTGTAAGCCTACTCTCCTTCTATGGAGTTTCTCCCATCTCTTTGGCAGCAGTCTGAGCTCTGCTGTTTCCTGCTGCAATCAGGATCACACCAACACATGATAGATCCTGTGAAGTGTGCCCCTGTGCAATGGCAGTACATAGTCCAAGACCCATTCTCCACACTTGAAAGACCTAACAGTTTCTGCTTGGTGTTGTCCTTGTGGCGAGCCAGATCCACCTCCCTCCCATACAATAAGAGAACCAGCAGCAGTCACTCACTCCCATACATCCATAGTCAGTTTCTACAGATGCCCAATCAGCTTTAACACCTGGGTGACCTGTGCTGTAGTCAGGGGATTTTTCTGTGTATGACATGGACCCAGGTCCATACGTCCTTTGTGTGACAGTAAAGCCTATTATATCTTTTAAAGCTGTGAAGATGCTTCAGACTCTGTTCTGTGTTTCTGTGCTGGGTTTTGTTGGACAAAGCAAAAAAAAAATATATATATATATTATAGGTTCATAGGTAGGTACTAGGCTATCTGCCCTGGGGCCTATATAAGCCTAGCCAAAAAGGTTCCTTGACTTTCGCCACCCAAGAGAATTATTTTCCTGTGCTCCTGTCAAGCAGTGCCACAGAAGTGATCCACGGGGTGAATTTTCTATTTCCCATCCAGCCGTCAAGATTTTTCTTAAAGAGGGCCAACAAGGAGCTTTGCTTGACATGAATGCATAGTTTGTTTCATAGTATGGGAAGTCTCTGGGATAGGAATCTATTCCTCCAGCATGTTCTGTTTATTGTGGTGGCAAGGTTTAGGTCCCTGGAGCATATGGTATGGAGAGATTGGGATTTCTTTAAGTGTAGCATGTCTAACAGCTCTGGGTTTGACATAGCTTTGTATGTTAGGCAGAGATCGCCTCTGGGTAGGCGATAAGTGATGGAGTAGAGCTGGAGTTTTTTGAGATGGTCTGCATATGGCATATGTTTGAGGCCGATAATCCTCTTAGTGAGGTATTTCTGTGGCCTTTCCAGTTGTTGCAGGTGTCTTGTGAGATACATGCCAAATGGGGCATTGTACTCTATAATGGGTCTGATGAGGGTTGAGTAGAGAGGAACAATGACCTCTTTTTTCTAGAGGAGAACCCTTTTGTGATGAGGTGTGCCACATAGAAGGATTTCCTGACTACTGTGGTGATGTGGTTATCAAAGGAGAGACTACTGTCCACCTGTGTCCCGAGGTCTCTTATCACATTTTTGGTGTTTAGTGAGGTACTGCCTATGTGGTAGTTCATGGGTACCGAGTTTTTCCTAAAGGGGTTGACAATGCACTTCTTGGCACTGAGCTTGAGGCCATGACTTTGACACAAAGCATCTGTCTCTCTCTGAGGCCCTTTTGTAGAATGTCATTAGGTGATTCTGTTATGACTCCCAGTTTGCAGTCATCTGCTAACTTTGTTAGCCAAAGACTTTCTGTGTTGGCCTGCACTTCAGAGAAGTAGATACTGAACAGGAGAGGACCCAGGACCGAACCCTGTGGTACTCCACTCATCACTGGTTTGAAGTCGGACTTGAAGTCGGCTACTTTTACTGTGTGGGTTCTGTCAGTGAGCCAGTTGGCCTCCCATCTTGTGACATAGCAATTTATGCCCAGTTTAGTAAGTTTATATATAATTCCAGAGTGGGGGATGGTATCAAAAGCCTTGGCGAGGTCAATATAGGCTGTGTACACTACCTTGCCCTTGTCTACAGATCTGGTGACTGCTTCAAAGAAGTCAATTAGGTTTAGTAGACATGATCTACCTTTTACAAACCCAAACTGAGTGGGGTCCAGGGTTTGGAGGTTACCTATGTCTTTGTTTATAAGCTCAAGATGACACGTTCCATGACCTTGCAGACCATGCTCATCAGGCTAATGGGGCAGTAGTTTCCGGGGTCCGTGGTGGCACTCCCTTTGTGGAGTGGGATAACCATCGCTGTGCGCCATTCAGTAGATACATAGCCTGAGGTGAGGCTATAAATGAAGATGGTACTTAGGTGGGGTGCTAGTTCGTTCTGTACTTCATGCAGTATGCAGCCTGGGATGCTGTCTGGTCGCATGGATGCTGCATTCTTCTGGTATTAAAATGGGCCCTTTGGAGGGTGAGACGGGGGTGGGGTAAAGTTAGCACTGAACCTATCTGCCAGAATTTTGGCAATATCGGTTGGTTCTGTATATTTAGTGCCAATGTGCTATAGCTTGGAGCAGATCTGAGTGTTGCCATTGAGATTCTTGACATAGCTGTAGAATGCTTTGTGGTTGTCTTTGAAATCAGTGGTGATTTTATTTTCATAACTGGCTTTGGAGGATTTTATGTGGGATCTCAGCTTCTTGATGAGGCTAACCAGGGAGTTCCTCCAATTTTGGGATTTTACTCTTTTTTTCCAACAGCTTCTTCCTTCTGTTGTAGAGTTTGTTTATGGAAGGGGATCACCAGATTGGCTTCCTTTTTTGGAGGATAGCGTCTTGGTTCTGTTGGGGATGGCACAATCCATGCATTTGTGTATGTGCTTATACAGTGCATTTGTGTAAGATTCAGTAGTCGTACCTCTACTTTCCATCTGCATGGGTGTCATGAAGTTTGCCACTTCTGTCTTAAGAAGCATGAGGCTGGCTTTGGAGTAGTTTTTGATGGTGGTTTCCTTAATGGGTGGTGGGGGTGGGATATGGATGACTAGGGTGATTAGCTTGTGGTCGGATCTGACCAGCAAAGAGTTGACCTCTGGTGTGGAACACCAGTTACCCATATTGGTAATGACCAGGTCCAGGATCTTGGTGCCCCTGGTGGATGTGTGGATAAGCTGATCCAAGGCATTAGAATTTATGAATTCCAGAAAACGTTGAGCGAATGAGTTGGTACAGGAGTAGTTTTCCCAGCTGATGGTGGGGTGGTTGAAGTCACCCATAATTAATGTATTGGTTTGTACCTTAATATTTTCCAGTATCTTAAGAAATGAAGAGTGGGAATCCTGGGGCATGGTGGGGGATCTGTAACAAGCCACAACCTGCATTTCAGTCTTGCCCAGTGTTAGTTGCACTTGGATCATTTCGGATGCATTATGTTAAGCAATGAGCCTGGAGGTGAGGCTATCCTTAATGAATATGGACATGCGTCCTCTTTTAGCGTTTCGGTCCAGGTTAGGTGGCCAAAATGTGTGGTATAAATTATAGCCTGGTAATGCAGGGCTGTTCTCTAGAGCCTTGAGCCAGGTCTCTGTCACTGCACAGATGTCGATGTTCTTGTTTTTAAGGAGTGCCTTGAGTGAGTTCATCTTGAGGTTTAGATTTCTAGCATTGAGTAGCATTACCCTCAGAGTTTACTTGCTTGTACCTGTTATGGTGGTGAAGTTGGCATTTGAACCTTGCCTAAAAAAGGCACTAGAGGGGTGGCAAGAGCCTTAGCCAGTATCCGGAATCCCAGGGGTGACAGGTGCAGGCCATCTCTGGCAAAGCATTGTAGTTTGTCGACCACGTCATCCCAGGCAGACAGATACTGGATCCCCTTAGAATGACACTAGAAGCTTAGCCAATTGTTGAAGTCAGTCATTTTGTCCTTGTACTGTGGTATCATTCTGGGTGATGGCTGGATGCTACTCAGGGCTAGGGATATACCTGCCTGGACTACAAGATCCGAGAGCTCCTCCATGTCTCTTTTCATGTAGTCAAGGGAGGTATATCTCAGATCATTCACACCAACATGGAAAATGACGGGGTCATATTTGTGCTTGCGGAGTGAACTGAGTGCATGCATTATGTGGCTGATCCTGGCACCCAACAGGCAGCTAACAGTAACTTTCTCCTTGTTTAGCTTGGTGAGTGGGACATCAGTGTGCCTGACTATAGAGTCACCTATGACTATTGTGTTGGGTACATTGTTTTGCCTTATGGGCTGTGGTTGAGTGGCACACTGATTTTGTGGACTATGTGTCATTTGGGTAGTGTTGGGGGGTAGTGGTTGTCTGTGTTTCAGCTTGGGAGGTCTCTGTTGCTTGGGCAGACTTTTATTGACAGCCTCCGTGAATGTGGGTATGTGCTTTGTATTTCTATGTGTAGGTTTTGGTAGTGTTAGTTTTGAAGGACTATGTGTTGAGTGTGGTGTGGTGCAGGTGTTATTCTTCTCCTCTTGACTGTCTAGTCCAGTCTTGGGCTGGAGAGAGCTTGGCTTCCAGTTTGGCTATATAAGTGCATCTCTCAAAGGTTATAGTATTGGGTGGTAGGAGGAGAGGGTTGTCAGTGTACATAAGACAATTGCTACAGTGCCCCAAGATGCCCAGATTCATCAGGAGGACAGGAGAAATCACCAGGAGCTGACCCACGGACATGCCTGGATAGGTGCTTATTTATTTAAGAACTAAGAACTGTTTTTCTCTTGACAAGAGAGGAAAGGCAAGTGCTGTAGTAATTTGTAGTTTATTTAGTATTTACATTGAGTGCTGGCAAGTGCTGAGCACAAGGAAACAGTTTTGAGTGCTAAAACTAAAAAAAATGGCTAGTTCTAGCTAAAACTAGCTAGTTTTAGCACCAATCCCAAGAAGAAAAGCAGGCCACAGCCTGTTTGGTGATCCACAGTCTTGTCCCAGATGATGCAAGGGTCTACAGGCTTGTAGCTTTTTTCTATTAGATGCCTCGAATAGCAACCAGACCAATCAGGTATGTTAAGTACAGACACTCACTCTCTACCCAGAAAGAGTCAGGAATCAATGCACTCTGCTCCTACTCTCACCAGGATCAGAATACAAGCACAGATTCTGAGCTGTCATATATAAAGTGGTTATTAAGCTTTCTGGTGATCAGCAGTCTGCAGGAAATAATGTAACTGCACTCCTTTCACCAGGAGAAAACTAAAGCACTAAACCAAGATGACTGATGAGAGGCAGAATGTTGGCTCTACAATAACTGGTGGTTTTGCAATAGATGCTTAAAGGTAAGATGAAAAAATGGTTTATCCTAAACACTGCAGTGTGCACTAGACGAGTTAGATGTGAAAGTAGGTAACTTAAGCTTTACCTGTCTAAAAGTTAAGTTTTAGTGGAGAGTCAATATTTTTAAAACAGCAAGATAGATTGAAAGGGGGTGGTCACTTTTGTATTCTGGTACTATGGAATACAGTAGGATGGCCAATAAATTTAAATAGTTGAAGGGGAGTGATTTCACAAAATGATAATTTTGTGCTTACTCACACCAGCCAGTAAAAGCAGACAGGAAACAACATATATGGTCAAATTAATATAAGGGGCAGGCAACTAGAAAGACAGTGGTGTTTAAGAACACAACGGTAACCAGGTGGAAGGGTGGTAAAAATTTCTGTCTGACTCACAAGAGACAGAGCTGTGGTCTGTTTTCAAGTTTTAGTATGCAGTTAAAAGCAGAATACAAGTAAAACACAGCGTAAAGAAAACAAATCACAGTATACAAAATAGAAAACGACAATAAAGTAATACAAAACACAATAAATAAAAAGCAAACAGACCTTTCCCTCACAGCAAACTATAACAAAATCTGGGTGAGTCTTTCCAGTAAAGCTCTGAAATGTTTTATTTTACCCCTTAAATAGAAGGTTTAGTTCCTAGCTCCACACCCTCAGTTCACAGATGATCAACCTTAGCTGACCTGTTGCAACTTATTTGTGACTCCTTAACTGACCTCTTCTAATTTCTGTCTGAGTCACAAAAGACAGAGCTGTGGTCTCTTTTCAAGTTTTAGTATGCAGTTAAAAGCAAAATGCAAGTAAAACACCGTGCAAAGAAAACAAATCACAGTATACAAAATAGAAAAAGGCAATAAAGTAATACAAAACACAACAAATAAAAAGCAAATTAACATTTCCCTCACAGCAAACTGTAGCAGAATCTGGGTGAGCGTTTCCAGTAAAGATTTCAGTAGTTACAGTTATATCTCCTGCTAAAGGGTAACTTCTGTGTTTATTCCTCTGTCAAAAAATAATTGACTTTTCAGTCCTCTGTCAAGAATTAATTGATTTTTATCCAGCATCTGTGGAATAGATGAATAAAGTGCTGGCTGCAGCCCAGGTGATCTGAGCTGGACTAGCAGTTTTGGTAGTAACTGGCACAGAGATGACAGGTGTGTATATCTTGTAGGAAATATATTGTCAAGCTTGCTCAGCTTGTACCAGAATTCCACTGACAGAGCCCCTTTTGAGAGTGGAAGCTTGTCAGGCACTGTGTGGGTGGGGGGCTGAGTCAGGAGGATACGGGCATGGCTTTGCAAACTAGAAGGGTATTCTCTGTCAGCAGATATGAAGGAGCACGCAAGCATTGACTTTTGGGTCATCAGTGGTTCTTGTGGTTATGACAGCACACAATGACATCACCAGCAGGGATGGGAACTAGGAACAGAAAAAAAATGAAAAATGCACTCATCGCTGTGATGCCAATAAGAGTACAAAATACCCTCATTGCTGCCTGAAAGATGGCAGCTTCAAAGCTTGAGGGTCAGCAGACATGAGGGCAAAAATGACACAATTAAAAAAGAAATAAGAGTTTAGAGTCTGGTTCTTATAAATTCAATAAAATTAAGAGACCATTTTCTTGTTCCACACCTCTTTTACATAGCCCTATAAACTGATATGTCTGGGCTGTAGTATTTAGGTCTTATGTTTACTAACTTCAGCTCAAGCATGAGTCAACTTCTGTTCTTGTTTTACTGTAGAGATGAAGCCAAGCCAGCCTTGTCTATTAAAAGTTTAATTTCTGGCAATGATTACTGGATCTGTAATTAATATAAAATGAATACATATTCAGTGTTAAGTACTGTTTGAATAGCTGTATTTATTACACTCCTAAATGCTATTTAAAACTACTAGTTAATGCACTGTGAATGCCTGTTTAAAAGCTTCTATTTCCATTTTGTGTTGCATGCAAAATTTGCACTTTGAAGATCTTATACATTAATTGAATGTGTTAATAGAAGAGATGCTTGGCAGTTCAGCTGAATACATAACTTATTCAGTTGTGCTAATTAACATAGAAAATACTGTTTAAATATAAGAAAGAATACCAACGAGAAAATTCCTGTTAAAAGCTTCACATATAGAATTATTAAAAATCTGCAATCTATTTAGTAACCCCTACTACAAACACAATGGTCTGCTCAGCTGTACATACTTGTTTTTGTAACTGTACTTGTTCCTGGATGGATTACTTAAAATTTTGATTGAAGCCCAAGCATTTGGCCTTACCGGGCATATCACTAGCACACCTCTCACCTATCCAGATTTTTAAAAAATGTCCAGAGTTTTGCCTCATATTTTTGGTATGCTCCTTATAAACGTTTGCTTTTCTGACAAATCACTGAGGATTGAAGTCAGAAAATAATGATAGACGTTTGAGTTTCAGGCTTCATAAACTTCAGACAATGCATGCTAATGTAAAACCTGTTATTCCATCAACTTTCTAAGTTTGTAAAAGTACTATTTAAAAATTGCCCTATTTTGGGGCCTTTGTCCCCCCCCTCATTATTTATGAGTTTGCCCAGATTTCTTGTTGTAGGAGGTTGAGAGGTTTGATCACTAGACATTTAATGTGATGGTAATTCCCAGCATACATTTGCATTGTTGTAGATGTTTGCTTACACAACATATCATCCACATGGAGTAAAAGGTGAGCATTTTTTTATTAAAGGTTCAATGTGTACAGTAAATAGCTTAGACAGTTTTATTATTCCAGTAGGGAACTACCTTATGTAAAGCTGTTTATTAGGAAACAGCAGACAAATCATTCTATGGCAATTTGGTGCAGGCCCTATTGTTTGCATCTTCAGAAGCAGCAGGCTAATTACTACAGTGTTACAGGCTCCTGTCCACTACTTTTCTCTGTAACCTTGCCCCTGTCTTTGACCAGTGAAACAATGGCACTAAATGGAGATGGGGAGTTTTCTGAAAGAAAAAAAAAAATAAAAAAATAAATAAATAAAATTAAAAAAATAAAAAATCTGAAGTGACACCTAACTTCTAACAGGATTCCAGGGATTCCATATGCAGACTTAGTTTGTTACATGAACAATTTGTTTTATATCTTACAAAGGTGAATTAATGTGAAAATTAAGGCTGATAGTATTACATTACCCTTTACACAATTGTCTGGTTCAGGTTCAAGATCGATGATTGTAAGGTAATTCATGTATAATCAAACACAATTTACATTTGGGAATCAAACTGTAAATTATAGGAACTCATACTTTCTTTAAAAATCATAGTTTGAAAATGTAAATGCTGCCTTACTAAATTAGATTTATCTCATACATATAAAATATGATTTGGTACAAAACCCTTGCATCTCATGCTGCTTTGTTTGCAGATAATAATTTCCACTAAAACCAAACTTACAACACCAAAGGATTGAAAAATGACCAGACAGTTGAAGGTTGACTAAGACTGCCTCAACAATTGCAACACCAAATTCCTAATCTGGCAAGGATGCCTGTGAATTGTTCTAATACATAGCTACTTGGCCAATGGCCGTGCTTTATATGTAGGGTGTACCAAACTGAAACATAGCTTCACCATTTACCAAGGGAGTACAGCAAGAGCTTGCCTTCTGCCTACTGCCTGCTTCTGCCCTAACAACTATAACATGCATTTTTGTGCTGTTTCAGATGAAATCATCCATTAGCGAACTATTTTAACTTTACTGTTTTCCTGCTCAGTATCTCTCTTGTGGGTGGTGAATATAAAAAAAAAGAAAAGCCATCTATGCCATTCACCCCTTTTTTTTTCATTTGCTCTCATTATGGAATATTTGTGTTTGAGCCAGTGCTTGATATGTTATATTTGAGTGGCCCTATTTTTTTTTTTTTTTGTTAACCAGGTAATTTCACTGGACACAAGCATTCCTTACAAAGGACATTCTGGGAGGACTGCTTGATTAAATAATGTACCCAGTGTCACACAGTAGGCAAATGGAGGCTGAGGAAATCAAACCTTAGACTACGGGAAACAGATTGTTAATATCTCTCATTCAATGTGCATTTCTACAGAAAAAATGACAAGCATCAAAATTATAAATATTAAAATATTGTCAAGCACAGTGGCAGAACGAGTGGCCTGATGCCTCACAGCAAGAAGATTTCTGGTCGAGACTCAGTTGAGGTATCTACTGAGTGGAGTTTAAATGAGCACTTTGTTCATGTGTTTTTTTCCCAGGTTTTCCAGTTTCGTCTCATATTCCAAAAACATACTATAGGTGGACTGGACACTCTAAATTGGCTGTATGTGTGGTATGGAAGAACAACTATGGTAGGGCTAGCCAGATGGTGGTGTGAACACTGGCTCGGGATGCTGGTCACTGTTGATGTGATACCCTGAAACCAGCTGCAAAAATGGGAAGAAGTAGATTATGGATAGATGGATGGAATAAAATATTGAGAAATATCAAAGCATTATACGGGATCATATTCCAACATCAGCAGTTAATAAACACACTCTTCTTCTGCCAACTTCCTTAAAGTACATGCCATGGTTCTATCTCAACCACGATGGGGTTTGCACAACAGAATCTTTCACAAGAAGAACTATCACATGACAACCCAACAGGCAAGTACGAATAAAATTAAATAAGCATTTAAGTAGCATAATCAGTTCCTATGACACTGCGGTGGTGGTGCTGCGGTAGCATTGTCACCTCATAGCAAGACGTTGTCCCATTCGATTCTCAGCTAGAGCGTCTTCTGTGTGGAGGCATACGTGAATGGGGTGTGCCTTCGTTGAAGGTTGTGCGTCAGGGCTGGTAACCCGGTATGTAAAAATCCCATACCAATCATTAGCGGACCGGAGTTCCGCTGTGGTGACCCCTAACCGGGAAAAGCCGAAAGACACAAACAAACAGTCAGTTTCTATGACAACCAGAAGATATATTCACAGTCCTCCATCTGTTTCCATGCTTACCTCTCCTAAATATTCTGAGAGGTTCTCTACGCTAATAATTCAGTAATCTTAGACTTAAACTTGGCATTGACATATTTTGTAGCTATATGTCTGTAACATAACTTCTTCCCTGTATTTTGATTTATGCAGACTATTTTTGTTAATTCGTGCTAACATGGTATACATTCATCTTTGAAAATTCATGTTTGTGTTTCTTAACATTAAGCCAATGTTAATATAATCTGTGTAAACCTTTCACAATGTCTGTAAGTGTTCTTTATTATTCTCAGGTTAACCACAATAAAATAGTGGGAACACAATATTAGTAGTCCCTGGAATACTTGACCTATTGTCTTGTACCAAACAGAAAACACCATACCTCTGTACTGTACAGGTCTTCGCAAAATGTCCAGATTTTTGCCTCAGATTTTTGATCTGTCCCTCATAAAATTTCTGGTTTTCTGGAAAGTCATTGTGGACTGAAGTCACTAAATAACGACATACATTTGAGTTTCAGACTTCATATCCTTCAGAAAAATGCATGCTAACACAAATCCTGTTATTCTTGCAATTTTTCTAAGTTTCTAAGAGAAATATTTAAAAGTTTCCCCTAGGTTTAGGTCTTTGTCCCCCCGTGATTTTTTTGGCTTTGTTGAGATTTCTTGTGGTAGGAAGTTGAGAGGTAGGGAAAGCGCAGAAGTCACATTCAAAAGTTGGTCTGTTATAATGAAACAACGCTTTATGTATTCTAATTGTTAAAAAAGTTTTAGACATCTGCCCAACTTCTATGTATATGTATGATATACGTATGAAGAATTTGCACACACACACACACACACACACACACACACACACACACACACACACACACACACACACACACACACACATGCATATATCATAGCCATTTTGAGAACTGCTTTCCATAATCAAGAGTGAGAGAAGACTGCGGAGTCTAATACTGAATTTACCAGTAACTTTGAAATCTCCACATATGTAAGTTTCCTTCAGTATCTGTGCAAGACTCACCTATTCTTTACCCATCATTAGAAGGCCAGCATTATATAATTTTTATCTCATTTTTTATTTTGACTATAAAACCTACTTTACTACCCTTGTCTCACTGAATTTTGAGCGAGCTTTTGGTTCTCATTTGTTTCATATCCTTTTGCCTCTAGATTTTCCCACATATTTTAGAACTATCGGCTTGGCTTCTGTGGGCATGTGTGACAACTGCTCATCTTTAGGAGCTCTGTTACAACCTTAGCTGCCACTTATGGATTCCTGATACAACAGCAGTTTTGCTTACTGTACATCAGTACCCTGATTGGAGAACGAGCGTTCTCCAGCAGGGTATTAATGTACAAGTAATGCCTGGTGAAAAACATGTCTGCCGCTTCACGGCAGCATATCAAACCGCTGTGGAGCTCGGACTGAGAAAACGGAAAGACCACCATTATTTTACAGTCACTAAACAGCGATTCTACTGTGTAGCAAGTATAAACTAAAATTAAAGTGAAAAAAAACTGTGTGTATGTGTTTATGTGTGAAAGTGTTTGCATGTGTGAGTGTGTGAGAGAGAGAGATCAGTTAAGCTACTATTTTACACTGGCTAAGCATCATTTCTGCTGTTTAGTGTGAGTATAAAATAAAAAGTGTGTGTGTGTGTGTGTGTGTGTGTGTGTGTGTGTGTGTGTGTGTGTGTGTGAATGAGGGAGAGAGTGAGAGAGAGTGAGAGAGAAAGCAAGAGTGACCTTGTGTAACTGCATGTATGAAAGCAGAGGAGACTGTGTGTGTGTGTGTGTGTGTGTGTGTGTGTGTGTGTGTGTGTGTGTGTGTGTGTGTGTGTGTGTGTGTGTGTGAAAGCAGAAGATACTGTGTATGTATTTATGGGAGAGAGAATGAGGTCTATGTAAAATTGTTGTGTTTTACCTGCTTATTATTTTTTTAACCACTATATTACTTTTTATATATGTTTGATGTAAAATGCTTCCTCCAACACCATTAATATATACTACAGCAAGTTTGAAACATTAGGTGGAGGAACTATTTTATATTAAAAATACATAAAAAATAATATAGTACTTAAAAAATAAATAAGCAAGTAAAACACAACACTTTTACAGACAGCCCATTCTCTAAGCGCAATAATGCCTTCCAGGGTGTGTGTTAATGTATAATTTATGCCCGCCCAGGGATGTTTTGAGGCCCGACACCTGCGGTCTTTTACCTGCTTGCTTAGAGAATGGGCGACCTGTACATAGTCACTCTGAATGTAGAATGAATGCTCTCCAGCAAGGTGTTAATGTACAGGAAATGCCTGCTGAAAAATGAGTCTGATGCTTCATGGCAACATATTAAGCTGCTGTGGAGCTTGGACTGAAAGAAAATTAATGGCCACCAATATTTTACTCTTGATAAGCAGTGCTTTTACCATTTAGCGAGTGTAAAATAAAAAAAAAAAAAAATAGAAAAGTGTGTATGTGTGTGTGTGTGTGTGTGTGTGTGTGTGTGTGTGTGTGTGTGTGTGTGTGTGTGTGTGCATGTGTGTGTGTGTGTGTGTGTCTCCATGTGTGAGTATATGTGTGCGTGCAAGTAAGAGTGAGAGTGAGAGTAATCAAACCTTTATTTTACACTTACTAAGAAATGCTTTTGCTGTTTAGCGAGTGTAAAAAAGAAACATAAAAAAGAAAAGTGTGTGTGTGCGTAATGTGTGTTTCTGTGTGCATGTATGAGTATATGAGTGCTTGGATGCATAAGAGCAGAAGTGTGTTTGTGTGTGAGAGGGTGAGATAGATCAATTGAACAGTGGCAGCAGCACTTAAGAAGTCTGCATACCACTCGACCTCCTGCCTCAAGATATGTGGATAAAGCCTGAAATAAAGTGGGGACTTAGGCTCAAAAATAGTAACATATTATAAATATTGCTCTCATAAAATTAGAAAGTTGCTTGAATAACAGGATTTGTGATAGCATGAATTTTCTGAAGGAAATAAAGACTGAAACTCAAATGTATATTATTATTTATTGACTTCAGTCTCCAAAGATTGGTGGCAAACCACACATTTCAGAAGTAAGGGACCGACAAAAAAAAAATGAAGTAAATATCTGGATATATTTTTTTTAATGTTACATTTTAGATGTAAAATACTTTCTCCAACACCATTTATACATGCTACAGTAAGTTTGAAACATTAGGTGGAGGAACTATATTATATCCAATACCACCCGGTGTTATAAACCTTGGCTCTAAATGATTATCACTGTTTAACCCCATGGGCTGTGTATGTATGTATGTGTGTATATATATATATATATGTATATATATATATATATATATATATATATATATATATATATATATATATATATATATTATAGTAATAAAAAATAAGTAAGTAAAACACAAGAATTTTACAGACAACCCATTCTCTAAGTGCAATAATGCCCTTCAGTGTGTGTGTTAATGTGTAAATAATGCCCTCCAGCGATGTAGAAGCCCAATGCTGCCTATGGGCAGATGTTATGTAAATAGTAACCCACACCCTGTTGGCCATTATCGCTTGCATATCACAGGTGTACTGATTCAGTGAGTTCAGTGGCTGTATTTTGCCTACATGTTTTACTGTCCCTTTTAGTTTGCTCATGGAGATACCCTTTTCCCCTGTATAGATCTAGATCCTTATTAACACTTCAGAAAAATACAGTAGCATATCTGGGAATAATTCTCAATGTTCTTTTACAAAAATCCTAGATAGGCAGTTCTTCTGTTTAATTCCATACTGGCTTTCAATCCTGTGACTCTGGAAGAGACTTGAATAATATTTCTCCTACTTTGAATGAAGCTCTGCAATTCTAAATACATGAAGTCATAATGTTCATTGCCTGCATTTTCTTTCATTTCTCCAGTCCTTTTCACTGCCTTTAATCGCCATTTTATTCTCACAGTGAACTTCTTACTTGCCATTATGTACCATATATCTGCAATTCATTCCACCGTTTGATTTTTCAGTTGTATGTTCTTACAGAAAAGCCATTGTTTGTTAGATTATTTCATGTACTAGATGACCATGTCACTGAACTTTACTTTTCTGTAAAAAAAACAGTGTTTGACTTTTGATTTTCTGTGAGGATCAAGGCCCCGAACTCCATACAAATGGCTTTCACCTTACAGAGCTTTCATTGATATAATCACCTGTAAGGCCACTGCATTTCAAAAAAGGCAGCTTGCAGAACATGACCAATAAGCAGCATTTCACCAATGCCACATTACAACAAGCAGATGTCATTGCACTATTATTTGAATCTCAGTTATTGCAGTATTTCCTCATTCCTTTTGTTTAAGAAAAGTAACAATGGCAGATGACAATCTGCTGTACCTAAAACAAGAGTGTTTCTTAGGAGGATTAGCAGATAGTCCATTAACGGCACATTCAACTGCATGTTGTTGGGGGTTTGAGAGATTCTTTGGCTGTTTCTTCTTTTATACCAGTATACTTAAAGCTTTTGAAGTTGCAAGTCTTCCTTAAAAAGCAATCCCTTTTATATATGTTCATAACATGCCTCACACAGTCATCTTTTAACATCTTTGAGCACTTCACTCAGTTATCTGTGCAGCTCTGCCATATATTACAGAATGCTATCATATCCTTTGATTTATTTTATAAAATCTGAATGCTCTGCGGTTATCAGAAATTTTGGATTCAGTTGCTTCTGTAACAGTTTTGCAATTTTTTTAAGCGCCTTTTCGAATGACATAATTGGCATTGATAAATGACACAAGTGTCTGTAAGTACTGGTTCCCATGACACTTAGCATTACATGGCTGTGATTCATAGACAAACAGCATACAGTGCAGTGCTAATTAATGGGCAGTAAAGAGTGCTAGGATTCAAACACAATGCATAATGTGCATCTTAACAGTTGTGAGCCAGCCATGTAGGAAACTCCTGAATGTGTGCCGTGCTTATTCATGAATCCCAGCCTTTCTGTTTTCTTGCTTTTGAAATATCACTTACTAAAATGTAACTCTATGTTGTTGGTACAAATTGTCCATTTTCTGTAGTAACATCAAAAGACAAGTTGTTTGCTATGGTCTAATGGTAATGAAGTCTCATTTAGTAGACTGAAGCAAAAGGTCATTCAAGTGGGACGTACTAATAATCATTATCCATATGCCCTTGATAATAGCATCATACTTGAATGTGCATTGATTAAAGATTTGTGGATCATGGTGTCTAACAATTCAAATAGTTAGTGGCATGAATATGTTACTGCTCAGTTAAGATTTTTCATACGATTATCTCATGAAGTGTTGTAGTACTTTTACCACTGTTTAAGGCATTAATAAGATCAGTAATAGAATTTGCAAACGGACTTTGTTTGGATGAGAACATCAATAGACAAGTGAAGTCAAAAATTCATTATTCATCATATATGAGCACTAAGTGGATTTAATTATACACCATGGTTAAAAAAGGTAGATTTAAATAATATAGCATACAGTGTTACTACTGGTGATCTGCTATGGACTTAACGAGTGCTTCAGAGATGTCAACATTCAGTCCATGTTAGGCTTTTGTATTCTGCGACATGTTACACCCACAAGAAATAATAACTTTCACTTTGTCTTATACAAGGAAATGCATAAATTAGGAAGGAAATATTCAAGTTCCGGAATCTGTAAAGGGTGGAACACACTTGCTTTACATATCAGACAAGATAACTCACTTTATCTCTTTTAAGGTTAATCTTGACTGCTAGTATGGTTCAAAGGTATAAACAAGGCTAACGACCACCAGGTCCTTTATAAGCCTAGCCTCACAACCCAACCTAATTGCATCCCCTTGTGACATGTGCATCTTATTTGGAAGGGGATGTTTGTTAGGAGTGGTATGTTAGTTAGGTATTTAGTTATGAAGTTGCTGAAAAGTTATGTGGGGACATACTTTACTTAGGGAATCTTTACTGTCAGCCTCTGTATGTAAGAGACATGGGGGCCAGCCCAGGGATGAATTTATGATTAACCATGCAATGTTAATAAGGGAATGTTTACTGTTGGCCTCTGTCTATAAGTGATATGGGTCCAGCCCAGGGATGAATTTATGGTTAACCATGCAATGTTAATTAGGGAATGTTTACTGTTGGCCTCTGTCTATAAGTGATATGGGTCCAGCCCAGGGATGAATTTATGGTTAACCATGCAATGTTAATTAGGGAATGTTTACTGTTGGCCTCTGTCTATAAGTGATATGGGTCCAGCCCAGGGATGAATTTATGCTCACCCATCCAATGTTAGTTAATGATTCTTTAGTGTCAGTCTCTGTATGTAAGAGACATGGGGGCCAGCCCAGGGATGAATTTATGGTTAACCATGCAATGTTAATTAGGGAATGTTTACTGTTGGCCTTTGTCTATAAAACATGGGGGCCAGCCCAGGGATGAGTTTATAATTACCTATGCAGTGTTACTTAGGGAATGTTTACTGTTGGCCTCTGTCTGTAAGAGACATGGGGGCCAGCCTGGGGATGAATTCACAATTTCAAATACAAAGTTTGAATAGGGTTATGGATGGACTCTGCTTCCCATGGATGTGGAGCCTGTTCCTGAGCATGGGATCGTCTGAGTCACACATCTCACCACCATGTTCTGTTTATGTCACAAGCAGTTCAATCCCTGGATCAGGATTTTTGGGTACTGCTCATTTTGGAGATGTACAGAAGCTCCATCAGGGCTTGATCTAAATGAATATCAGTTGCTAATGTCTTTCGTGATCATTTCCATGATAATTAATTCCATGGCTTTGCATACCAGACTAGTCAGACTAATGGGCCTGTAGTTTCTAGGGTTGGATGATGATCCATCCTTGTGAAGTGAGATAACCATTGCCATCCTCCATTCAACTGTTTTGAGGCTGTAGTTGAAAAGTGACTCAAATGGTCCCGATAGATTATGTTTTGGGGTATTTAAGATAGAACTTGAGATATTGTCAGGCTCTACTGAGGCTGTGTTTTTAGCCTTAGTGAGCACCACTATGACCTACTTCCTGTTGATACTTGGGGCGGGGTTATGCTGGTAAGGAGCACCACTATGACCTACTTCCTGTTGATACTTGGGGGGGTTACGCTGGTAAGGAGCACCACTATGACCTACTTCCTGTTGATACTTGGGGGGTATGCTGGTAAGGAGCACCACTATAACCTACTTTCTGTTGATACTTGGGGGGTTATGTTGGTAAGGATTTCAAGAGGAGTGATGAAGGGCAGTGGAGGGTGAAGTTTGAACTGAATTTGTTGGCCAGCTGATTTACTATGTGACTCTGTTCACTGAAGGTGGTACCATTTACTACCAGTTCTGCATAGTACTGTGTGCTTACTTTGATGTTTTGGACATGGCTATAAAAGGCCTTTTGGTTGTCTTTAGCCTGAGAAGCTATCTTGACCTCATAATTGGCCTTGTTGGATTTAACTAGTTCTCTTAGTTTCCTGTTTATTTTAGTTAAATTGAGCTATGGGCATGGATACTGTGAACTACATAGGCGAGTGTATGTCACTGGCAGGGATATTAAAAAAACAGTGTCAGTCATAGCATGCCCTGGGCTTCTACTATCTCCGCAATACAGAAGGAGTGCCAAAAATGCTAATAAATAATATTATAGTCCTACAAAGAATGCATGGAGCCATTATGTCTGACTATGTGGCCTATGCACCTACAACTGCTAGGCACTGTCACACATACACCCTTGTGTACACCCTGTTTCCTCCTCTGTCACCACTACCCCATGCAGATAACCCACCTGGTGGGACTACACACATAACACTTCCACACAAACCTCAAATGTGGAACTATGTAGTCCACCCGGCATATTATAAGGGCAAAACGAACTTACCAAGCCTGCTTCACTGCATGTGAGGCTGCCTAGTGGAATAGTATGTGTGACCTTACCACATCTCACATGCATAGTGTTTTTCAATTACAGGTTGTTGTTCTGCTTAAAGGTGGGAAGGACTAGAAAAGTAAACTCTGCCATGCTGGTTGGCAGATGCTGTGTCATGAGAAATCTGACTGGGGATTCCATGATGTGTCTGGAGGGACAAGATAGATGACATCAGTGCTGTTAGTGGCCAAATCACAATTACAACCAAGTCTGAAGAAGGGCCATCAACATGATTGGTATTGCACACATTAGAGCAACCCACCTGATACAGAAGCTACAGTGGGCTATTGGGGTTCCACCAACCAAACCAACTTTGATGGAGTCAGAGGAGTTTCTGTCACCTCTGCATGGGTGCCAAACAGTACTGAGATCCATGGGGTAGTGATAGACATTGATGATAAGATGCATAGAGCATGGCACAACTGTCAGTGATGCCCCAGGAGGGTATGTCTGAACATGGGCAATATCCACAATATACATGCACTGCAAGGTAATACAATGTGCAAACATGACTTTTTGTTTTACAGGAGCATTTGTCTACCAGTTCAGAGCCTGTCTGCCCAAGGTTGTTGAAACTTACTTCTCTATACCACTCTATTAAGCAATAATAGTTGCAATGGGCTGCAGGTGTATTGCTGAAGGTTTCTTTTTTTGGGGTAATTTCTTGGTGTTTTCACATGTTCTGCCTTATTAGTGGATATACACTTGCTTGAAGTTGGAGACCTCTCTGTCTCTGGTGATGATGCATCCAAATCCTGACATTGTTAGGGGCCATAATGTCAGTGGTAGACATGAGAATGAGTTTGCCCCCCCCCACACATTTCATGGATGTATCTTTTGTGACTGTGCAAACCCACCCCTCAGACCCAGGATTCTACCCATTCACAGGAAAATGCAGATGTACCTGCCCAGGGAGTGGTCTCATTACCAGAGGCATAGTTCCCCTTTGTTTCTGCAAACTTTATACATGAGAAGATGACATCAGTGGACAATGTGTCAGGGGTTGAGCATGCCAAGGGTAACACTTACCTCCTGAAGATATCACAGGTGACAAAAAAGAACAGGTGTAGTAACTCCATTTGATGACATGGATGAAATGGAGGAGGATCATAACTTTTTTGTCCTTCCAAAACCATTGAGCATCATTTCTGATTGTCTCTTTCATTCCTTTCCTTCTCTTTTTATTGGAGGACAGCAGATAGAAAAGGTGAGAGCCAATTACTGTGGCAGTCATCCTATGAGTGACTGGGAGAGCTCTTACTATAGGACTTCATCAACTCCTCTCCCCATAATGGCAATTCTGCAACAGCCAGAAACTGCTGTTCTTCCCCAGCCAGCTTTACTAGCACCTTGGCCACTAAATGAACCACACCTCTCAATTGTCCAGATTTTTGTAGAATGTCCAAATTCTTATCTCATACTTTGGACCTGTTCTTCATAAAATTGTGTTTTTCTGGCAAAACAATGAGGACTGAAGTCACTAACAAATGACATGCATTTGAGTTTCAGGCTTCATATCCTTCAGAAAATACATACTTACACAAATCATGTTATTCTAGTAACTTTCTAAGTCTATAAGAGTAATATTTACAAATGATCCTTATTATGGGCCTTTAACCCCCTTTATTTTAGGTTTTGTCCAGATTTCTTGTGCTAAAAAGTTGGGAGGTATGAATTGAACACAAGTTGGTTTAGGTGAGGTCAGGGATTTACCTATCTACATACAGTGACTACCAGCAGCTGTACATGAGAAGAACAGGAGCATCTACAGCAAGCAAGGTGGGCCTAAAATGTTGCCACTTATCTCTGATTCTTTTCTTCAGACTTTTCATTATATCCTAGCTCCCACAGGACCAGAGTGTTTGTGTGCAGAACTGGTGAAAATAGAAGGACGATGGTAAAAGACAAATCTGTTCTGAAATACAACAGAGCAGGTGTAATCCGTCTGAGAATGAGTTCGCTAAAAGGCATTATTAAGGGGAATAATGCCACAACTCTGAGAAATCTGCCATGCTTTGAGGGTTTTGTAGCTACCATCCTGTTAGCAAATTAAATGAACCCTTTTTTTTTCAATATGTGTCTCTTTGCCCTTTCTATTCAACTGATCAGACCCACATTACCACTTGGAGTCTGCTCTTCCTCTATGCAAATTTTAGAATGATCAAATATTTTACAAGTAATGATAGGCTTTTGCAGAAGAAACTAGGTATGGCATGAACTAATAATATGTCTCTGCTCTAGCTAACCCAGGTGGCCCTTTCAGATTACTGCCAGCTATATCAATCAAGGTCTGTTTATTTCAGTTTTAAAATCCATCATTATTTGTGCAATGCACACATTATGCTTTTGCAAGTATCATAATCCTCCATTTACCAAATAGCAGCTGTAATCGCTGAGCTGAGGGGAAGCTCAATTGTTCTTACATCTGTTGATCTCTTTGGTGTAATCAGCCCTGCGTGTACTCTGCAAGGTCACAGCCTGTGGCAATGTTCATCTCTGCATGTAGTGTCTAACCTCTGTATCATTAAGCATTTGCTAGAATTGCTGTTCTCTGTATTTTGGTCTCTCTCTCTCCCTCTTTCTCTAATTTGTTCTTCCCCACATGCTTTAATCTTTTACATATGGCAATTCATTTCTCCTTACAGGAGTGCAGCTATATTTAAGCATGAATTTTATCAGTATTACTTTTCAAAAATGGAATTTTGTTAAAAAGTTGACTGTGTTAGCTGGCCTATAACGTCTTTATTCCTCAAACATCCCATCTGTTTGCCACATAAAGTCATAGTCAAGTGCGTACATGAGAAAGGTTCAAAGTCTAGTTGATGAAAGTATTAAAGGTGAACTTTTAAGATCAATAGTTTTCATCTATCTACTTTAAATGGTGCTACATTCACTATGCTAGATTTACTTATCTTATATCTATAATCTTATCTGTGAAAGAGTTAACCAAAGTATTCTGGTGACAGGAAGCTGGATAAATGCATTGCAAGGCATTGCAAGGCTGAGCAAGTGAACAAGTCCCATTTATTACATATGAAACACACAGTAAACCTGCATATGTATATATTTTAGCAGAAAAGAGAGCAGATTTCTTAACCAGAAGTATGGCACTGACTTACCAACAGAAATAATAACCAAGAAAACCTAAAGGTCCTTTAAACATGCATGATAGAGGCATACTTGTGAACTGTAATCCACAAAAGGAAGCTGAGATGACTACCAAAAAGTAAGCTTGTTGGGCACAGACATATGAAATTTGAAAAAAAGTTTCATTAGAAACTGTGGTGAAAGGAGTTTTTCTGCACAGAAACATGAATTGCCGGATTAAGCCCATTTTGCAATGTACTACTATCTTGCTTTTGAGTTAAAACAAATTCCTGAGCCCGCCATTTGCAGCCAGACAGTAGGCTGAAGCAGAACTCTACCACACACTTACAACAGGGTTGGTATAATGAATAAAGTGTTTACCTCACAATCACAAGGTGCCAAGTCTGATTCTCATCTTTGAAAGTAAAATTGGCTATAAGGGCCGCTAGCAACATACAACTGTCTAACATCCTGATGGTGCATGACTGGGGAGATTCCAAAGGGAAGTGCAATACCCAAAGGTGTTCATATCATCTGCCTTAAGACTGAGAAATGTTTGGAAATCTGCCTTGCTAAAATAATACGCAACAGAGATTTAGGTTTCAGGTGAGCAATTAAGAAAAAAAGTTTAAAGTGAAGCCAATGTAACAGGTAATAGTACTAATGCTCTCCCAATGAGTTTCTAGATTTTTCTGTACTATGTGTGCACAATAATAGCATATGTAAACTTCTTAAAACTTACACTAGATTTCAGACTACATTACTGAAGTGAATACATAGATACTCACATGAATACTTTAATGCTGTTTCTATCTGTCTTTCTCTCACTCCCTCCATTTTCAATGCAATATCTGTCAGGAGAAAGTAGGAAGATATGTGTCGAAATCTCTGTGTGTCCTAGGGAAATATTCTTTTTGCTATGCATTGTCTAATCTCTGATTACCCTGGAGCATGCTGGAGATTGTTAATTTTCTGTTCATGCAGATTTACCCTGTAATCAAGCATGATTTTGTGTCGCTACTTTTCAGACTTTTTTCCTTGGCTCAAATGTTTGTTTTCTCTACTGTCAGAAGGGACAATCGTCCATCCACATCTGAAGGTAGGGGTGATGATACACCACTTTTGTCTCACTGACAGATGAGACAATTATGCCAAAGGCATCTGCTCCCTGTTAAAGCTGTACTATTTGGATTCTTCCTCTCATACTTTTTATCTCTCTCTCTCTCTCTCTTTCTGTCTCCATCTTCCCTACAGCATAAGACAGATTTCTGCTCTCCACTGCCAAGAAGCTTGAAACTCTTACAAAATGTGCTAAAGGTTGTCTACTTTACACTGTTTTAACATCAAATGAATAAATGCATTGATGCAATTAATGTAGCTATTCTGCTATATCAAAAATGTTATTGCATGCTTTTAATCACAGTAGATTTTAATGGCATTTGCTACAATACAAAAATGAATGCAGTATTTAAAACTAAAATAAATAACACTGTGAAATCATAAGAGGGAAGACAACTAGATTTCTTGAAAGAAATTCTCATTTCTGCATCTCAGAAGGAAAATTCTTGTTACAAGAGCAGGGCCTGGCTAGGTACCTCTGTAGTCAAAGGGAAATTATAACCATGGTGCACACAAGACTTTTTTCATTCAGGCTGCTGAAATGTACTCCCTTCTTTTCAAAATAATTTTCTACTTGCATTATGTGTGTGTGTGTGTGTGTGTGTGTGTGTGTGTGTGTGTGTGTGTGTGTGTGTGTGTGTTTGTGCGTGTGTATATAAAATGAAGTAACTGATTCTCTTCAACAAAGGCCTCCCACCAAAAACAGTTAAACAACACAAAGAAAACCATGCCAACAACACGAGTGGACTACGTAATGTTAGGCATACCTAACAACTATCCAGATTTGTGCAGAATGTCCAGATTTTTGCCTCATATATTTGGTCTATTCCTCATAAAATTTGTGTTTTTTGGCAAATCAAGTACTGAAGTAATTAAATAATGACATACAGTTGAATTTCAGATTTTATATCTCACTGAAATGCATGCTAACACAAAACATGTTATTGTATCAACTTTCTAAGTTTATAGAGCTCTATTTAAAATTTGTCCTTATTTTTGGGCCTTTACACCCCCCCTGTAGGTTTTGTACTGATTTCTTGCGCTAAAAGAGTGAGAGGTATGATACTAGGTACTGGTCGTACTACACAAGATGAGATCACATAAGATAAATGAGTTCCCTGAATCTTTGGGTGCACCAGTAGGATTGCAGAACTAAGTATCAAATAGCTTAATTGGTTTCCCTTCTAGTAGTAATCCATGAACCTACAAAGGGAAGATTCCGGCACAAATGCAGTATTATTAAAGATTAGGACAGGTCAGAAAAACTTGTGCATTTGTTTTAAGTTTAGCCAGCTTAATTATTACTTGAGCTAGCTAGTTTTGATTACAGCTAGGAGGTATCAGAGGCAAAAGACTCTTCGGTAATATATATGGCACCCACTAGAAAAAGGAACTTTATGTCATTCTAGATGTAGGAGATTTGCAGGGTTCACTGCACTGAGCCTCATGTTCGCATGTAAGGTACTGGAGAAACAGCATTTACTCTTCAGTCTTTGTCAGGATTTAGAACAGCATGCTTATCAAGCATGGTTGTTGTATAGAAAGCACACACACACGCACACACACACACACACACACACACACACACACACACACACACACACACACACACACACACACACACACTCACACACACACACACACACACACACACACACACACACACACACACACACACACACACACACACACACACACACACACACACACACACACAGCTGAGCTGTTTAGCTGTACTAATGTTTTCTCCTAGGTATTACTGGCTGGTCACTGGGATCTTGTTATCTTGTTCATGATTTCCTAGTAAAGCTCAGAGGCCTGGAGAGTTTAAATTACTTTGGTTGCAGCTTCTGATAGCAGTAAGTGAAGTACATCTTTATACATTTACACTATATATTTTATAACTGCACTGTTATATTGGTTTAACTTCTGAGGCCTTTACAGCTAACTGTCTCTCTGTTTAGACATAGAAATAGATAAATCAAATGTATATCAAATGCCTCTTTCTACCTTACCCATGAGTGCTTACCTCGGACATGTCCCTAACCCTCTACATTAATTTACGAAACCCCTTTCCCTCATAGTATCACTATTCAGACAAGTTTGGACTAAAGTGATTATTAACGCTAGGGTCAAGTGAATGAAAAAGGAAACTACTTGTTTTCCTTTTTTTGTACATTTGGTGTTCCATGATTGTTTTATACAGGTAATGTTGTTTTTTAAGTGTTGGTATCACTGTATTGTGCTTCGATGCTTGTGCACTTTGATGTTAGAGTTGTATAATCATATACCTATTTATTTATATATCTCTGTAGTCATCTACTATCTATCTGTCTATAAATATATACACATGCATGTACACACACACACACACACACACACACACACACACACACACACACATGTGCCCGAGTGCAAACGCTCACACAAATTATATGTACCTAAATCTATATCTGTATCTATATCTATATCTAACTGGATTTGCTATTATTCTATCATTTCTTGAATGTTGAGTTTGAATAATTAATATTCACTGAAAAATTGTCATTGAAAGTACATTTCCTTGAATGCTAAATATGCTGAATGCCATTACACTAAAAAAAATGGAAATGCCACCATCTGTAGAGCTACATGGTACTCAAAACAGAGCTGCAGCTGTACTTTTATTGCCTGGTGCAGTTCCCTATTCTGGTGCTCCTCAACTCTAACAAAGTTAAAAGCAAAAAAAAAAAGGAAAAAAGGTCTGCTCCTTCCCTATTCTGATTACTGCTGCTCACCTCAGCAGCATGCCACATCAGGTTCTATGTTACTTAATGATTAGCACTAGATACAAAAGTAACAAATGCACTGCTACAGTTTCAATACCACACATGGAGAGCTGAAGCAGTTTGGCATTAACCACTTAGGCGTTATCTGCATTAATTTATAAATGCTGGCCGTGTACTACCTCCCGATCACATTCCCTGACATCTTACATTCAAGGCAGCTGCTGCTTTTGCCCTACTATCTATGCTTAAGAATATAAACTCTGCTGATGGGCAGAAAACTACATAACATGCAAAAATATATATCTTTTCCCCTCACACACTAGCCGCACATAACACCACACCAGAAAACTGCATAACATGAAAAAAATATATCTCCTCCCCTCACGCAAACTGCCATGTACTCATCGACATAACACCACACACAAGACACTGTGTCATTTCCACATTCAGTGAAATGCATATTCAATGAAAAATCACTTCATTATGGATCTACTGAACTCAATTTAAGCTTTAGTATATCAACACAGAAAACATCAGCTGCAAAAGTTTGAAAAAAAACCCATTGAAACACTAAAGTACATGCTCTGTGACATATCCTTGGATCATGCAAAAGAAAATTACTTACTTTTGGAGGAAGGGGCAAGCTGTCATGCATCCTCTACACCCCCTGCTACTTAAATGCAAAACTGCACAATACTGGGGATAAGGCATATTCCTGAACCCCAGTACTGTAGCAATGTTATCAGCTGTCAACCATCTATATCTAATTCTTGCTCACTTTTTGTCTTCTGTATCGTGGAATTCTGATGCCAGGCTGTGGCACTGGTTTATTACCAGAGTCAATATGAACTTTCAGATTATCTACACCAGCAGCAAGGTATTTATAATCTTTTAGTATTTTACAAGTTTCTTTACCTCCACTGTTTAGTACCACCATGATGTTATTTTTTTTTTGCTGGTGCATTGGTTAGCAAAGTAGACCATTTACTTTCTAAAACAAACAAATGTACACTTGCTGTTTGACCACTTTAACTTATATGTATTTAGGAATACAGTTTCACTGGCTGTGGTTGGCAGAAGTGGATGCAAAATATGCTAGCCTCTTGTTGATTTCAAAGGAGGTTTGGGCTTTGACTGTTAAACTATGATAATCTATAACATCAACAGATGTTATTGAATCTTTTCAGTCAAAGTCATACAATTGTAATTGTTTGACTGGAAATGTAGCTAAACTGAATAAAATAAGATGAGGTATCTGAAGAAGATTGCAGACAGACCAAACCACTACCTTGCTACTATTGAAAATATTTTTTGTATACATAAAGTCAGACTTTTGTGTGACTCATTCTGCTGCTGTCATAGTTTACATGCTTTAATTCTTCACTTTTTGCCTTAAACCGTAGTTAGTATTTTATGTATAGCATGAATCACAGGAGCTGCCTCTGGCAACAACTTAATATAATATTCTAGCTGCAATCCCTCCTAAACCTTCAAACAAATCAGCATAGCTTTGCAGAACGCAACTTCTCTGCTGTTGATTCTACATTCTATAGCTTATGTTTTGGTGTTTGTAGCAAAGTACAGACTATAGACATACTTTCCTGTATTTTTTTACAGATACAGTGGGTTGTTTAACAACAAATTTCTGAATATATACTTTTTTCTCCAGGTTTTATACCCCACACACACACAGCTTTAGACTTTCCTTCACTGCATTTGTCTCATCACTACTCAGAATAATTGCCATACTGAATATTCTGACCTCTTTCATACACGTTCTCATATCACTGAATCATAGGCAGATTCTGTGCAACCTCAGTAGCAATACACTGCACATTTTGATTTAAACTACAGTTTTCTCATTTTGACTTGAGAATGTGCCCTCAGTTTATTCATCTGTACATCATGAATTGTCTTTCTGCACATTATTTGTAACAATATATTGTATATTTTGACTACACACTCGGTTTTGTAATTTAGGCTTAAAAAAAGTGCCCTGATTTTTCATTTGTACAGCATGAGCTCCATCATGCCCAAAGTCACATACCTGTCTCATCACTGTCTTTCGTTACTTCAGGTGTGCTTGTAAACTGATACAGCATGTTTGTACAGTTTATCCCAGTGTCTTTATCATGTACCAAGAATACAATAACAGAAGAAAAAAAAAAAGAAAAGAAAAAGACTTGTTTCCATGCAGATTTATTCATCTTGCCATATATGTATACTCTGCCAGTACATTACATTGCATTCTGCACTTATGTCCAGTATGAACATAGTTGCTTTTCAACTTATCTGTAGCTTTTTTATCAAAACTCCAATTCGTTCTCAATCAAAGTTGTAATGTCATTTGTGAAGATAGGTGAAGGCTTCCAGCTTAGCCAGATATAATTTTGTAGATAATTCTGTTATTTGCAAATATTAATATAAGCCACAGGCTTGGTCTCTTAAATGGGAAAAAATGGTGTTAAATGTGGAACTGCAAAAATGTAACAACAGTGCACTCTGCTTTAACAAAGCTGATAAATCAATTCTTTGATGTCAAAACTCGGAGCCGAGATGCCTAGATAAAGGCATTCTGCCTATTCTTTTGAGGCCAGAGTTAATAGCTAGAATTTTCATGTATAATTTCTTTAATTGTTCTGGCTTCCTGACCAGCTGCAAGATCAAGAGCTATTAACCTCTGAGAGTATGTTAGCCTGGGGACCAGAAATAAATGATGTAATCTGAAATGAATCAGTGGTACTGTGTTATCAATTTAAGGACATAGAGAATGAGAGCATTTGAGCATTTGTCTTGAGAACATCCAACTTACCACTCTGCCTGTGTCTTTATGTAAGTAGGATTTTAGAACTGTGTTTTCTCTTAGATATAGCTAGGAAACAGGAAGATTAGACTAGTTTGTTTTTCTGCGATGTCAGAACTTTTCTACTGTATTATTTTAAGTATTTCTCTGTGATCTCTGAACTCTTGACTGGCACTGTATAGTAAGAAGTATTGTATTATGTTTTTATTATTTATTATTAAATATTTTAAACCTTCCCACAGTGGCTGTTTTGTGTAGAGATAATTTAATCTCTAAGAGTACCTTGCATGTATATAGTGATGCTGTACCAAGTCACTCCAACTAGATCTTGACAGCTTGGTTGCAGTTACCATTTAGATAATAACATTGCACAGTATAACTGGACACCCTTTCATAAGGGCCTCTGAGTAGCTGATAAATATTAGCTCAGTAGTGGCAGTGATTTTTACAGCATAGTCTGGGTAAAAGGGGCACAGCTGGAGAACCTGTGCCAGCCTTCCCCAGGAGTGTCTGTGTGGTTGTATATAACTCTTATCTCAAAGTGTGTGTGTGTCAGCTACTTGGGCAGGGACATGAAGCACTGGTTGGACAGAGAGGGTGCTGGAGGTTTTAGCTTGCCCACTAGGCTGAGATCTGGACCCCATAGCTGTGCCAGTGGGGAGTCTTATTGGGGATCTGGAGAGAAAAGGAGAAACCAGCCCCAGACTGACTGTGATCTCTGTGTGCTCTTAAGGGAAATTGTAATTTACTGTGTGTGTATTTATTATCCTTTCCCTATATGGACACCCCTCACTACTGTTAGTGGTGAGGATTGAGGCTCCTTGATTGCTGGGCCAATGCACGGGCATCACATCATTCATACAACCAGACTGGTCATCATTGAAAGAATAAGTCTTGCGTTTAGCCTGTACAATACTTACTGACTATGCTATAAATGTACTCACAAAAATTCAGATTTTGAATGCTCGAAGGTACACTATCTTGCAGTAATTGCAGTAACTTTGATATTTGATAGTATAAATAATACTGATATTTCACTTTTCTGTTAATTAACGTTGCACTAATGTCTGGTTTAATTGTTTTTCTTCCTTATACATTATACTACAATAATTTTCATCATATTCTTTTCATCTGCTTTTGTATGACCTTTTTGAGCATACATTCTGTTGTTAACTTGTGATGTACTGTGCCCATTTATTTGTTTTGTTTCCTGGACTTTAGTGTTGCATCTGACAGCTTTCCCTTTTAGTAAATCTAAAATTACATTATCTCACTACTGTCTTACCTTCCTAACTCATATTATTATTATTAGTATTTTGATACATCTTTTATTCTTGACCCGTGATTTCTTTTTTGCTTTAATATTGAACTTTCTATTGTAACTGCACTTGACTTCTTACTCATTTTAATCTCTACAATTCCAGTTTGCATCTCTGAGAACTGAAAGAAAAACAATCCAATCAACCATCAAGTGTTGTGTCTGGTTGATCCTTCTTTCTTTTTTTCTTTCTTTCTTTCTTCATGGATCTTACTTGAATAGTTGCTGATCTGCTACTCCAATGTTTCTTCTTCCCAAGTTTGACCTCCCTATATCCATTAGATTATGCTTATTTTATTTTATTTATTTATTTTATTTTTACGTTTGTTAACCGGGTTAGTCCGACTGGGCCCAGAGAGCCCTTTTTCAGCAGAGACCCATGGAGAAAAGTACCAGGAAAGTAATTAAAAAATAAGAAAATAATAAGGAAAAAACGAATAATTCAAGTTGTAAGATACTTAACAGTACAAAAACAGAGACAGTGAAGTATACTACATGAACTAGTTACATGGCAAAAGTACAGTGTTATGAGAATGCATTAGCAATATGTTTGAGAAATTTGGTTAGCATTAAGTTTTATACAAGGAATATAGCAATGCCCAAAATAAACAAAATATGTAATTTACAATTCAGAGTAACATCAGGACATAGTACAACAAAGATGTGTTTAATAGGATAGGTACTAACTGCAGAGAGAGTAATAAGTGTAGACATTTTAGATAGCAGATACCAGACAGATATGTTGATTGAGAGAAGAAAAATTCATTAGGTTATTTCCTGACAAATACACATCCATGCATGTTAGAAATGAAATTTTAGTTGAGTTTTGAATTCATCACTTTTGGTAGTGGAGGGGCAATTGAAGTTTGTTTCACTTACTGGATCATTAACCCATCCAAGCCAGCTGACCAGACTAGCACCATTTAAGATTCAAGAAGTTGAGGAGGCTAGTCCCTGAGAGCTGCCACTGTTGCTTAAAGTGTTTTGTATTATGACATCTTGAAAGGAGGCCTTCCCCTTACACACTGCCCTGTCTTCATAAGCCACTGTGAACCATGAAGCATGGATCTCGAGATGTGACTTTGTCCACTTTCTACAATTGAGGCAGTCCTCACACCAATCCATTCACCTTGCTCAGCCATTCTTCACATCTCTGTCTTCTGAAAGGGACACATGATTGTCCAGCATGTCACTTTCCTGTCACTCCTCCTGAAGAGAGGTGAGCAGACCAAGCCTTGTCATTTTTCCCTTTCCCTGTCTGTTCCATCAGGTGACCACTAATCCAGCAGCTTTATCCTTCTATGTCATTGGAGATGGAATTTATTTATTTTTAGATTTGTAAGTGTTTTTTTTTTTCCTAGATTTCAAACCTTTAACTGACATCTACAAACATGCATAATTACCAGGACTATGAGTATATTATATAAAGCTGCAGTTAATTGTCACTCTTGTTGATGGTCTTTCTTGGAATCATGTCTAGCCACATTATTTGTCCATCTATCTGAAGTCTCTCCATGGGTGGATTGAGACAGCAAGAGTAACAGTGTAATATTGTGTTGCACAAAGCAGCAGCAACTGTAAAATTGAGCTTATCTGAAGACCCAGATAATCATCATCAGTTTTTAAACTGTTTCTCTAGGTGAGGACCTCAGTGGTGACCAGACTTCCCTATCACCAGCAACAGCTTCTTCATCTCATAATGTGGGTTTCCAGGCATCCTTAGGAAAAATGAGAGACTAGGAAAACTGAGAAATGTTATCTTTTGAACATGTCCTTGGGTCTTCTCTGTAACATATTTTCAGTGGACTTTTCATAGTACAACTGCTGTGTTCACAGTGGCCTCCTCACAAAGTGACTCAGCCACCTTCACTGATTCTGTATAGTATGGAAGAATACGGCATGCACTTCTACATCCTCTTGGATTGGTGGTCTCCTCACTCTGCCATGGACAGTGAGCCCATTTATTCTGCCAAAGCACCTGGTCATAAGTGAGGATCGGGGCATAAACTGGCTACTAAACTGAGAGCTTCATCCTGCAACTCGTGTTGATTCCCCATCAAATTATGGTACAACATCTGCAGCTCTGATGCTATGACAACAGCTTGTCGGTCAATCTTCTGATCCCATCTACCCCTACTCTTGAAGAAGACCTCAAGTTCCTTAAACTCGACTACCTGAGGCAGCTACTTCCCTTTACCTGAAATGCTTCCAAGACAAGGTGAGAAATGTGACTTCTAATTTAGAGATGTTAATTTTCATCTCAGCAGTGAATCATTCTACTGCAAAGCAACAATCACAGTCAATTTAGGATGGGAGGACAATATTATCTGGGAACAGAAAAGATGCCGTTCTCATGTTCCCAGGCTTGTTGCTGACCAGACCTTATCTGCACCTTGATATACCTGTTCCTGAAGATCATAAACAGAAGTGGAAGCAAGAGGCACCCTTATTGGAATCCTGTACCAACTATAAATAAAATCAACTTAATACTGAAAATGTGGACACAAATACCTCAAGTACATGATGCAATGGAATGTGACAATGTTCTTGGGACCCAATAGTGTTATTATCTGGCCAGCATCCCAGAGTATGTAGTTACATTTGGGTTACCATATGTCTCTCTATGAGGGGCAGTCCCTATTTGGGTTGTGTCCTGGTAAAAAAAAACAAACAAAATAACAACAACAAAAAAAAGCATGAAAAATGGTAAATGTATGAGATTTTAGAACCAAAAATATTTCCTGAGTTTTCTTTAATGGTTGCATAAATCAAGCATTTTGTATCTGACACACTTACATATATAAAACAGCACAAACAAGAATGAGCTTTAACTTTGGTAAAAAAAGTAAGGTTTGTCCTGCAAAATCTCATATTTCAGCAAAAAATATCTGACTTTGGGCATTTGAAAATGAGTCAACCTTAAGTTACATGCTTTCTTCATGTCCACAAATACATAAAGAAATCACATTAACAAACAGTACAAATTGAAAATGGCTTTATATGCAAGAGATTCATATACAAGTATCTTTTCAATGGTAATTCTCCAAATCACTCATATAGAATGTGCAGTATGCACCATGGTTTGAAGTATACCTCTCAGCCTCTTAGCTCAAGAAATCGGGACAAAGCTGGAAATAATGGGGGGGGGGGAGGTGCAAAAATACAGACTAATTTTAAATATTGCTCTTATGAACTTAGAAAGTTGCTACAGTAACAGGATTTGTGTTAGCATGCATTTTCTGAAGGAAATGAAATCTGAAACTCAAATCTATGTCATTATTTAGTGACTTCAATCCTCAGTGATTTGACAGAAAAACATAAATTTTATGAAGAACAGACCAAAAATATCAGACAAAAATCTGGGCATTCTGTGAAAATCTGGACAGTTGAGAGGTATTGTAGAAGCAAACATAGTCTACAGCTCTGATATGAGAGGAGAACACTTTAGCATTAGAACTTTTAACTGCAACACTAAAGCTATGAGTTCATGTCCCTAATATCAAACAACTAAAAGCCTAACAAAATTAACAACATGATTACTGTCAGTGGAAAAGTGCAGTTTGATTTTACACACAAATGAACTTACTAAAATCAATTTTTTGCACACACCACTGATTAAATAATATAACTCCAGTATTGCATAATAGTGGTGAAAGGCAATGTGATCACATATCACAGAAAATATAACTATAGCAGCAATTCAGTACACCCTAAGGACTTAAAATAGATAAACTACTCTGAAATCCAACTCATATCAGTTAAATCAAATGATTATTTCACACACAAATACTTAAAATATGGTATTTGAAGAAACTGCCCTTTGATTTAAGGGGCAGCACAAAATATTTTTTGATGAAATGGTTTTCACTTCAGTGACATGATCATACTATTACTGTTTTACATTCATACCTCACTGGTGTGGTAAACTGTAAGCATTTGATGTTGCACACGTGAGGAAGTACACTTAGAGGTGATAGCAGGAGTAACAGTGCAATATGTGATTTACTGAATTTATATAAGTGGTTCTGCAATCACCAGTATGTAGTCACACCTCCTTATAGATGAAACATTCACATTTACGATTAACATTCACCAAATAAGTCCTACATGGCAATCAAGTTATACTTCTTACTTTACTACTTTGTTTTATTTTCATTAGATTTTACTGTTCTCTTCTATTATATTTGGAAGTGGCTAATGTGCAAAGAAGGGGTATCAATAGCAGGCCATTTCTTAACATCAAACACTTCACGTTAATTGTTCAAAAGTCTCCAGCCATTTAGCCAGGACAGGCATTATTGTATTTTGTAACTACATTCTCGAACTGTAGCATTATGCAAGAGTACTAATTTCACATCTGAGATTAGCATTATTGCCTATTTCTTCAGGTCTGCAAACACATGAAGAAATCATATTAACAAACCTTGGATTTTAATGCTAATGAACAGGTAGAATCTGTAGTACTGAAAAGCTGCTGATTGGGTGCAAGCGAAGTGCTGGTATTCATTTCAGCAGCCACTTATATTGCAGTGCCTACAATAAACTACAACTACTAAAAACTGTAAGGTCAATAAGAGATTTGGAAAGGTAGTTGATAAAAGCTTGAGCTCTGAACTTCCTGCCAGAAGTACAAAGAGCGAGAAAGCCATTTGGAGTACTGCACCTTATTTAGATGGCCATGTTTAGTTAGAGAGTAGGTACAGTATTTTTGTATCCTGTTTAAGGCACAACTGATGCTCTGTTTACATACCTCTCAACCTCTTAGAGCAAGAAATCTTTACAAAGCTATGAATAAAAGTGGTAAAAAAGCCCAAAAAATAGGGACACTTTTTAAATATTGGTCTTACAAACTCAGAAAGTTGATAAAGTAAGAGGTTTTGCAGTAGCATGAATTTTCTGAAAGATATGGAATCTAAAACTCAAAGATCTGCCATTATTTTCAAACTTCAATCTTTAATTATTTACCACTAATTTGCCAGAAAACCACAATGTTATGAAAAACGGACCAAAAATATGAGGCCCAAATCTGGACATCCTGCAAACATCTGTAGAGTTGAGAGGTATGTCCGTTTATAATGTAATTTCTCATTTACTTCTTACCCAACAAGGCATAGTTTGGAATTTACACATAACACAAAATTAAGTAAAGAGGAAAACTTACAATACTAGATTAAAAGTCAAGCTCTTTCTTTGTGTCATAAACTGAGGAAACTATCATCTTGTACATGAGGCAATAGGAAAAATGAGTTTTTTCATCTGTTACTTCATAATATGCCTAAAGTTACCCAAAATCTATAAATATCTAGTTGTAAATCACTATATATAACAACACAAACTGAAACACTAAAAAATGGCCACTATCCGCCCATAAAAAATAAAAATAAAATATCAAAACGTGGTTAGATAGGCCTAATGAGGGACATCACAAAGATAACATTTTATCTAACACTTAGCTTAATCAATAGTGAATGTAAGGGGACAATAAGCTCTTCATACCTGGATGATATACCTTTGGCAATTAGCTGTGCCAAGTGGAAGCTCTGACTATTGCCATTACAAGTTCCAAAGTCTTTAAAAACATTCACATTTTGGAGTTCTATGCTGTTTATGTTGTATGCTGGCAGAGGGGATGTGTACCAAATGTGACAACATTGTACGTTTTAGCATTTAATTTGAAGTCATGTTATTATACCAGGATTTCATAGGTTCATAGGTGTTTACTAGGCTAATTACCACAGGGGCCTTTCTAAGTCTAGCCATGCATCCCAAATCTCTGATAAGTTCTGGTACTCCTGATAAGTGTAAGCAGGGGCTTGGGACATGAAGTTATTTGCAAGCAGGGGACCTGGAGATGAATCATTTACAGTCTGCTTGTTTCCATTAGAGACACAGGTGCCATACCAGGGATGAATTTCCTGTTCCCCATCCAAGTGTCCAAGTTACACTTGAATTGGGTTTTATGAGGACAAATTTTTTTAAGGGCTTGGACATCAGAGGAGGACTTTACAGTGACTAGAGTTACAGTCATCTATAAACTTGCTTAGCCAGAAATCTTGATTCATGGACTGGAGCTCAGTAATGTAAAGGTAAAAAAAAAATAAAATAAAAAAAGGACCCCCACAGTGTGCTTTGTGGGATAACACAGGTCACCTTCATAGTGTCTGATGATGCACCTGTTACCAGCACCATTTGGGCCTGTCTTTTAGCTAATTTGCTATCCATTTCAACACATGGGGATCTATTTGTAATGCATTAAACTTACTAACTGTGCTCACATATGGGATGGTGTCAACTACCTTACCAGGTTAAAGTACACCATATGGAAGACATGGCTGCTCCCAATAGCCTATTTTACCCATTCAAAGACACCAACCAGATTCATTATTCAGGATCTACAAACAAAGCCAGACTACTGTGTGTCTAGCCCGATGAGATATCTAATATCATAGTTTATTAGGCCAGTGGTATTTTCCATGGTTCTGGAAATAAGGCATGACAGGCTGATGGATTTATAATTCCTGGGGTCAGTGGTGGGTCCACTCTTGTGCAGTGGCATCACTACTACTTTGTGGCATTCCTCATAGAAAAAGTCAGTGTATAAATTCAGGTTAAATAGTGTAAGAAGAGTCTCTGCCAGGGCTTGTTTAGTACAGTTTAGTAAACAGCCAGTTATGTCACCATGTGCTGTAGAGGAAGTATTTTTAGTCTTGAAGACCACCTTTACTGCAAGTTCTTTAGTAATGATGGAGGTTTGATAGACTCAGGGATAAGTGGGCTTTGGATCATTTACACTGTGTTTATTTGCTACTATGTTGGCAATGTCTATTGGATCAGAGTTGGTAGTGCCATTATGAATAAGTTCAGGGCAATGCTGAGTGTTGTTTCTTAAGTTTCCTAACATAGCTAAAGAAGGCTTTGTAATTTTCCTTAACTTCAGACATTAACTATGTTCATGGAGTACTTTAGTATGCCTTGTGATGACCGTGCCCTGGCCCAGAAATCAAGGAGTCTCAATCCTCACCACTAACACCAGGGAGGTTGTCTCCTAGAAGAGGAAAAGATAACTAATACATACAGTAAAGTACAATTTCCCTTAAGTGCACACAAAGATCACAGTCAGTCTAGAGATGGTTGCTCCCTTGCTC